>NC_136698.1:5604934-5797931 GCF_947650265.1 Symphodus melops
ATTTCAGCCATGGTGAACTGTTGTCAGGACTCTCCCTGACTCCTGGCCTCTTCAGTACCAGAACGTTGTAAAATAAAGAAAAACAAAGAATGATTTGTGATCCTACATAATGTTATCATCACAAACCCCCCCCCCCCCCCCCAAGACCCAGTGAAAATGATTTGCGACTCTTGTGGGAAAGTGACAGTCACTTTTGTTTGTATGCTTATGTTTTGTATGAACTGTTTACAAACCAGTAAAGAACTCGGTGAACTCGTGCTCCAGTTTGACGGCTCTGTCGAAGGTCTTCCTCGCCTGCTCCTCAGTGAAACGCTTGTTCATCTCTCTGGAGGGACAGACACCAGTTTCAACATTAGCGCGCAGAACAAGAACTCCTACATTAAATTTTCAAAACAGAACCGTCCACAAACATTTTGACCTTGATGAAAAGTTCAGTTTTGACCTTTGAAGAATATTTTAAGCTATAGCAACATCTGCAGTAAGAATAAGAAGTGAATTGACTTCTACATGTTGATTAGGAACCTGGAATATAGCATTCATGTGGAAATGTTCCTAAATACAGCATTTCCATGTATTGTGGTGTTAGTAATGATGGTACTTACAGGATATTGTCTACGTTTCGGGGTCTAATGAAGATTGCGATGGGATGGAGGCCAGCAATCTGGAGACGTTTGATTGCATTCCCTGATACATCCAGTATGCAGTGTTTTCCCTGAGACAAATGCACACATTGAGTATTTCCTGTTTCCTGTTTCCTTTTTCTTTGATCGTCTATCTTCTTTTAAACTGACCTTATCAGCCACTTCTTTCACAGACTGTATGCTGGTTCCGTACAGGTGGTTGTTATACTGTCCCGCCTCGATGAACTTGTGTTCCTGTATCTCTCGCTCCATGAGCTCTCTGGAGGACATGAAGTGATAATCTCTGCCGTCCACCTCGTAATCTCGCCGTGGCCGCGTTGTGTCTGTGGATCACAGATTTGACACAGACAAAAGAATTATTCTGGAGTTATTATTTGATACATACACACATACTGCACATGTTTATCTAATGTCAAAGTTGTTTCATTATAAGGCTGCATGTCAAGCTAGTCGTCTCTTTAAACTCTCTTTGTGCTGGGCCAAATGAAGCCACACAAATCCAAATGATAATTTGAAGTAAATTTTTATGATATAAGAATTCTTTCCGCTGCCACTGCTGGGATTTATTTCAAGGTTAAGAAACTCACGTGGGACACAGGAGCCAAACTTGTCCGGGAACTCAGAGATGAGGTCATCGTTGATCCGATCTTTCATTGGTCCAAGCATGATGACTGGTCGTGAGTAATTAACTGGGATATGACAAATTGAACCAAGTTAAGAAACATTGAGAAATAGAATCTGATTCACCCCTTTATTGTCCCCATATTTGATTCTGTGTCACTTTAAAGATCACTGGTGATGATGCTGAATGGCTGTATAACATGAGGACGATACCTTTGAATGATGAACCCACAGAGAAATATGACTCAACGCTGCAGCTCCCCTTAGTTACTGTATAGGGAACTTCTCTTTTAGCCCGGTGATTTTGTTTTATTCTCTATCTCTCGGTTAGATAAACTCTCAGAGTTTACATCGGTTGTTTTTATGCCACCAAGCTCTGATAAACTCTTCCACCTGCCCAACGCTCAAGTTAGCTGATAACCAAAGGTTAAAGGCTTAAAAACCGACTTAATGATAAACCAGCCTGCCGTAACTGATGCAGTTGGAGGTTTTTAAGATTGAACTGAAGGTAAATCTTCTGACACAAATGAAGAGTTGGACTAAATAACTGAAGACTGTAAAAGATCTACTGTGTTGAAGGGCTTCAGTTACCAAAGAAATAATTATCACAATAATGAAAATCAAAATGTTCAGGAGAAACAAAAAGGACGATACAAAGATGAGCACTGACCTTCCTGCTGCATGACAGGTTGGTAGGTGAGGAGGGTCTCCTCCTGGCCAGCTGATTGGACAAACAGAGATGATTGACAGTTCAGAGGAATATTGAACGTGAGCATTAAGAACAAAACACACTCTCAACCTTTTCTACTTTTTGACTAAACTTCTTCAACAGCTCTGGAAAAGCAGGCTGAGAGGCAGAGAAAGGTCAGTTGCAAACAAACCCACCCACACACACACACAGGCACGTGTGTGTGCACACATATACACACACACATACACAAATTAACACTCACATGCACATAAAAACACAATAATCACAACACACAAAGAAAACACACAAACCAGAAGCAACGTAACGTAGCTGTGGTTTGAAGTAAAACTGAACACAACAAGCAAAAAGAAGGAAGAGAGAGAGAGAGAGAGAGAGAGAGAGAGAGAGAGAGAGAGAGAGAGAGAGAGAGAGAGAGAGAAGGGTCTAGACTTACAGGAACTACTCTCACTATCGCTGGTGCCAGAGGTTACCAGCTCTGGAAGGACAAGACAGGTCAGAGTCAGCTACACACACATAAACACTTACAGACACATATATAAACAAACAAACAAACACACACACACCTGCATTCTTTCGATGTCGCTAACACACTTAAACTTAAGACAAAAAAAACAACAACAGCCATACAGTAATGTGTATATATCGATCATGTCTAGACATCTAACCTGCAGGGAAGCAGGGAGTGGCCCAAAGTGGACGTCTGAACATTACGGACTCAAAGCTTAAATGTCAAGTTTTGACATCTAGTGTGAGTATTGACGCCTGTGTTTGGAACGTCTTAGTTCATACTGTAGGTGTGAGCAAGCGGCTGGAGTATCAGAAAACACAGGGAAGTTACACACTTCAGACTGAAGGTTCCTGGACAGCATCATGCTTATTAAACGATTGCATTTTCTACGTAATAAATGAAGAAACGGGACATTATGCATTTGAGAGTTGCTGCTGTTTAATTCCTGTTGAACCAAACTGCAGAGATTTTCTGAAAGTGTTCAAATATTGAAACAATTATGGTCAATGAACTTATTGAATGTAATCTTCTGGAGGGAGGCTTTATGGCCGTGTGGATGACAGGATGTTGGAGAAAAGACGAGTGAAGCATCTGTCAGGTACGCTAAAGAGCTGGAGTTACACAAACTGAACACCAGGTGTCACTGATGTAGAGAATACCTACCTTTGTCTTCCTGATCCTGCAGAGAGAGAGAGAGAGAGAGAGAGAGAGAGAGAGAGAGAGAGAGAGAGAGAGAGAGAGAGAGAGAGAGAAGGTTTTATTTAAGATGATTATAAGACTATCTTGACTTTTATCAGCAGACTCCTGTTTGAAAACTCATCGGCCTTTCTTCTTCACGAGAACACAAACTTTGAGAGAGCAAGGCTAATTTGCAGTAGTTCTCACAGATAGTGGAAACAGCTTTTGCGTGTGTGTGTCTGTGTGTGTGTGCGAGAGATCATTTTTAATTATCAGCTCCTCACCATGCAGAGCTGCTGATTACAGACTCGCTGATTCACAGAGTGTGAGGTAAACAGAGAGCGTGCTGACAAGACAGTGATATCAATAGCGAGTGTTACTCTTGTGCGTCAGCCGTGAAGTGTGAATAAAAGTCACTTCCTCGCCTCTGCTCTGAACTCTGGAACTTTTTAAATCGCACATATCAAAGTAAAACATGCTGCTTATTTATATACATATTTTTGTCCAATCAGTAGTTTAACCCACCTGCACTTTTCCTTGTACCGGTTTGTGTTGCTGTCAGTAAGACACTTTGAGTCAGCTCATGTTATCAGAAAACTGCAAATTGCTTTTGCCAAGCATGACTCAAAGTGAGTCGTAATTAAAGAGCAACTTCCTGTGTTATATCAGTCTTTTCTACCACCTTCTACCTTTGTTTTTGTTGTCTTCCTAGCTTCATGTTTACATCCTCTATTTGTATTCTTGTTTCAATAAAGTGCTAGGTCCTTTTCAAATAAACAAATGGCTATATGTTTGAAATGTTCATATTATTTGTCAGTGAACAAAGATTCCAGTGGTGATTAACAGGGAGGAAAAAGCTCTCAGTGTCAGTGCCACAGAAACATTTGCCCATGAATTCTCTGCGTCTTTGTCCTTCAAAAAGCTGCAGCGAAATCGACTGCTGATGCTCAAGCTGATGTTGCTGCACATGCTTTTTTAAAGCTGATGTGGCCACTGTACTGGATATGGTGTCGCTTCTCGAAGACTCAACCCAAAACTTGATACTTTGAAATGATGGCTAATAATGCTTCTGATTTAGGAATTTACACTGGGATTGAACTGGGACTTTCTAGTTTGGTTTTCTCCTGGTTTGCTGTCAGTGGCTTACACAAAGCTATCACCTGTTTAGAAGGTGCTCTATGCTTTACTTTATGATTTCTACCTCTAGAGTGGTTTAACATCTCTGTGCGCAGACATTGTTTCTGATTTGAGTCGAGATGTAGCAGGAATAGCTTCACAGCTGCAGAAACACAAAAGTGAACCGTTGATCCACACTCACTCTGTTTGAGTTCTCATCAGAGAAGCAAAGCACTCAGCAAATCTATCACCAGCAGTTTCATATCGTGTTCATCTTTCATGTTGTTAGAGGAGTCTTGAGAGTTTGGTTTCAGATGATACAATTGGTTTAATACAAGAAAACAGTGTGTGGCTGTTTTAGAGTGCTTCACTGTTTAGATTATTTACTTGGAACGTTTACTTTTCATGGAGAATGTTTTTGAGAATGTTTGATGCACAAGAGTGTGAGAGAAATGTTATAAAAAAAGGGTTGTTTTGCTTTTTCTGCATCAACTTAATGTTAGGAGAAGATGCTCATTTCAGTAAAGAGTCGAGTGCTGCGTGGTTGATGCGTTGATACTCTAATGATTTAATGTATTTAATCATGATTACACGCTGAAATTCAATAGTAAATCGCAAGTAATTGAATTTTTTCATTCATTTCATGTTTGAAATTCCATTATTTTGCATTTGAATAAAAATGGTTGTGCATTCATTTAGATGTTTTTGTACTGTTTTAAGCTGAGGGTACTTTGCTCTGCTTTTATTTTGAAAGACCATAAGAAACTTGTGGTCGGCCTAAGACTACAACAGAGAACTTGTTATGGATGGAAACTTTATTTTCCTTCACTGTGTCGACAGGGAGACTTTGCTGTCTATGTGGTGGCTTATCTACGGTGCGCCTAAAAGGACAAAACACTGTGCGATCAATGCGATAAAAAACCCCAAAAAAACCCCTTTAATTTCTGAACTTAAATCGCATCACAGTTAACTTGTTAACACACACTCTTTGAAAGCACCCAGCTATAAACTGTGAATGTTAATGAATGCGGTTGTTACTCACCGATCTGTCCTGAGATCTGCTTACTCTGACCGTCTTTAACCTCGACCTCTCCTTCTTCTCCGCCCTGTGAGACAGAAAGACCGCAAACTTAGAGAAATACTGAGAAAGGACAAACACAAACAAGTGAGCATGGATGAAAGCTAAGATTCAGAATAATGTAGACAAGGGAATCTTGGAAACATCTTCAGGGATGTCTTTTGGGGACTTTTTCCATCTTAGCTAGTTAGCCAAATGTTTGCATATAAGAAAGGAAATAATCTTCCACTATGATAGTTTTTGGTTTGATTTTATGATGATAATTTAGCGTTAAAAAATCTAAAATGATTATGTCAAGTTGATGGATCTTAAATGACTAAATGCTTTAAGCAGTCACAGTCCAAAAACTGTTGAATGGCTTTATCTCTTTTCCTTAAGTCAATGATAGTTCAGTGTTTCCTGAGGACATGAAGCACCTGAATTTCCCAGCTCTTATTACGGATGCCACTTAGTTTCAGGTCATTTCACTGAGTTACAAACCCTCCTTTGCTGCTTTTTTTCTCCACAGAGGGTCTGATTGTTTGTGCTTACTTTTGTCAGCTATGTTTAAATGTAGACGTGTCAGCACTTTCTGTTGGATTTTACGCCATGCTGCTCGTCTTGATTTTAACAACACAACGACAGAAACTAACGCCATTACATGTGGCTCTGCTGTGGGACTGTGTTAAAATGAAAGACATTTGGTTTGATAGAACAAAACATGCAATGATCTATATTACCTCAGTCAAACCACAAACATGTATAGTATACTTTTTTTTGTTTTGTTCTGTCCTGGTTTCATGGAGAGGTGCAGTGTATCTCTTGGACTTTTGTTTGTCTGTTGGATGTCATTATAGTAAAAAAAAACAAAAAAACAACCCCAAAACAATACAATGACAGCAAGAAGAATGTCCTGTGCCTCAGTTTAGGGAATTGTTTGTCAATTGAAGACTCATTTGGTAATTGAGGCTTGACAAGCTAAATGTGTTTTTAATACGAATTGGTACTTTCTGCAGCTTTTAGTCTCCAGATATCTGCAGACAGCCAAACAACTGTGGCTGAGAATAGTCCCGCAGCATCTGAGTCCACAGCAGGAATTTCCATAATGAGTGAAGGGAGGATGTGAGTCTGCAGGCTATTCTTCAGTTGTAATCCCCGGGCTGCACTAATACACAACAAAGCTCTCTCACAAGAATGTTTGCACTTGTGTATTAGCAAATACTCTTATAGCCTCCTCATCTTACTCCACCCTCCTCTTTCCTTCCCATGACATGATAAGGTTGATGTTTTATTTGTGAAAGAGTAGAGGAAGGTGGGGAGAGAGGGAGGGGTGGCAGTGGTGGTTCGAGGATGAACAAGGAAAGTAGAAGGAAAGAGGAGAGGAACTGAGAAGCAGTTAAAAAAAGAGAAAGGTGGAGAAGACGGAAGGGTCAGCAAGATTTGGAGATCAGAAACAGCAGGAGAGGAAGAGTGAAGAGGAGGGAGGTGTGGCATGTAAAATTAAATGAGAGAGTGATGTTAATGGATTTGAAACAGAATGAGGAAGGGGAAATGGAAGAGTGAAGAAGGAGAGGTGACGAGAAAGAGGAGATGAAGCAGGAGCAGAAGGGGAGGACAGAGACAGGAGAATAGGAGGTGGTGGGAAGGAGAATTGGAGAGAGAGAGAGAGGAGGGAAGGAGGAGAGAGCGAGAGGAGAGGAAGAGAAAAGTTGGAGAAAGGAGAGAAAGAGGAGGAGAAGCTAGACCAGTACAATGAGATGAATAAGGTGACCAAATTAAAAGGACAAGAAAAGAGGAGGAGAACCAGAGAGGCGGGTTAAGTTCAGGGTTCAGTTTATTAGCTTATATAAATTAAACTGTGGCTGATTTTACTAATTAACTTCACCTTCAAAACCCAAAATAACCACTGGCCTCTAATAATCATTACTTTACTTCTCTTACTGCAGCTTTTATTTACCACCGTTATTAAATATTCATTATTTAATGCCTTCTGCATCCAGACCTCTGTCTGACAGTATTACTATATTTTCCACTTTAATTGTCCACAATATTTCCTCAACACTTCCTCATTCAAACCCTATAAAAAGCTAAAACTTTGTTCTTCTTCAACCATAACACATCCCTTATATTACCCATAATGCAGCAGCCTATTATCGCAGTTTCTCTCCACCATCCTTTTTTTAACACCTCAGACTATTTATACCCCACCTTCTAAAACCCTAATCCCTGTTTCACTCTAATTTCAACAATCCCTCTCTTTCCATCCCTCCACTCTATTACTTTCCACACCCCGCCCTCTCTCCCCATCACCTCTGTCAGTGTCACGGACGGTAACAAGTCTTGTTCTAAAAATGGCCTCCTCCTACTCCCACCTCAGAAGCCAATCAACCTTTGTCTATCACCTGCTCCTCTGAGGAACAAGAGAGGTGTGAGGAGGGGACAATGCTTTGCAGAGAGTTCAACATTCAGGAGATTTTGAAGGTCCTTTAATTCGGTAAAAAAGTAATAATATCATACTGTAAAAATTACTAATCTCTGACCTCCTGCGGCTGGGGATGACTCCAACTTCAGGGCAGTTTGGAGGCGGGGGGCTAAGGTGACGTGCGGGCCACCACTCCTCTTCACCCGCACTGCTCACATGGAGGATATCCCCAAAATGAAATGGAAGGATCTGATTGGGCGCGCCCAGATCTGAAGTGCTTCCATCATAGTCGAATAACGCTCTGCAAAAGAACAGAAAAAGAACGAAATGATGTTAAATCACTTCACTGAACAGTCTGCATTAATGCACAGAACCAGACATGGAGAACAATTCTGACGCGCGTATGTGTCACCTTATTCAGACTTCTTCATATTTTAGGCTTCTACTTTTACACATAATCTCAACACTGTGACTTACGTACTTCATTTAAAGGTTGATTTCAGCACTCTTTGCATCCCTCACCACTGCACTATAGTCCAAGGCTTGCTCTATTAGTTGTAAATGTTTAAGTTCAGAGAGTAAAGTTAAGCTGAGTCATACTACTTTTATGTCTCAACATACCTGGCAGATAAAGCTGATTCTGATAAGTGAACACTTTAGAGTATTTCTTTTCCTCCTAAATTCAAACGCTTTTCCATTTAACAAAACACACACATAGGCCTTTTAAACTTTTGTTCAATTCATTTGAATGCACAAACTGTGTTGAAGAAGTGTACTCCTGAAAAGGTAAAGCAGTGAGCCAGTATCCTCAACCTGCATTCTTTCCACGAGCAGAAGGGGACGACAGCACTGAAAATCTGATGATAATAAAGTCTATAAGGAGATGATCATTTTCTCACTTCATACTTATTTTCCCTGTTTACAGTATGAAGTGAAGCGCACAGTGTTTTTTTTTTCCTGTGCTATGGTCCCATTTACAGATGAGAGAGTGAGATGTGCTTGAGGGCGGGGCTTCTTGTAATTAAAATGTCTTAACAAGGATAGAGGTTTACTGATGCATATCCACCTCCTCAGCTAAATATAGTCATAGACAAAATGCCAAACACGAGGCTTCCAAGCAGACAACAAACCAATGGGTGACTTCAGGTGTGCTGTCTCCACCTCTTGCAGTCTATGTTTCCGTGTTTTATTTATGATTCTTGACTTTTGCTCAACATGTTTTTGCTGATCCTTTTCTATCGCGCTTGTTTTGACCTTTTCTTCTCCACAATAGCGAGTCAAATTCTTGTCACATTAAAAAACTACTTTGATTGAATTTTGAATAAGGTAACATTTGATGCATTTGGATGCATGAAACCAGCGAAACATTTGATTAAAGTTCGGTCAGGATGGCCTTCACTTCTCCTTTAACTGTTGCCAAGAACTTGACATCTTTAATTTACACTTCAAATAAAGATAGAAGAAGAAATAGAGGGACATATAGAATACAGAGAGATAAATCTGTTGTAAATAACACCTAAAGCAGCTGAGGGACGCTTTCCTACACGATTTATTCATGACCTTGTCTGTTTGTACATGCTTCTGTATCCTTGTGTTTATGTGTGTGTGTGTGAGTGTGTGTGTGTGTGTGTGTGTGTGTGTGTGTGTGCGTGCGTCGTACACATCTGTCTGTTTGTGTTGTGTGCGCTGCTGTTTATGTTCACTGTGTCCCATCGGTGATCTGTCTCTGTGACCACAGACCTGTCCGCAGGGAGAAAGACCCATGAAAGTAGGCCAGCAATATGTGCGTGTGAATGTGTTTACGTGTGTGTGTGTGTGAGTGAGTGTGCCTGTGCGTGTGCAAAGGAACTAGAGCTGAAATAACCGACATCCCCTAAAGTCCCTACTGCCTTCATCAATAAAACAGAACATAGACGGAGAAGGAACCAGGAGAGAAAAGCAGAAATTAGAAGGAGAGGTAGACACAGAGAGCCTGACAAAAACACCAGCTCATGTTTTATTTATGTTCCTTTAAAGACGATACAGAAAGACTTCCACACAGGACTTTATGAATGCAGCTGCCTGCTAAAATGGAATAGACTATAAACTGAACAGCCTTATGTGATGGTTAGAGGGTCAACAGTTCAAATGTTTACATTAAGTTACAACTGACCTTTTGAACCGTTTCCAGTGAAAATGTATTTTTATACATCAGGAGTGTTCATCTAACTGGATAGATCGTGATCGAAGTTGCAATGATGTCTTGAAAGTTTCCATGGAAAACTCTGTATTTAACAGATTACAGTTAGAAATGTCCTCTGAAGTGGCGCCTGTCGCCTGGTGGTTAGTCAACACACCCAATGTACAGAGGCTACAGCCCTCCAAGAAGATGGCCCGGGTTTGAATCCAACCTGTGGCTCCTTTCCCACATGTCACTCTTCACTCTCCCTCTGTCCCTGATTTCTGACTGACCACTGTCCTATCTCTAAATCAAGGCACTAAAATCCCCATAATAACCTTTAAACAAATGCTTCCAAGTAACTGATGTTGTTAAATATTAAGATGAACTTTATTTTCCCCAGTCGGAAATTTGCCATGAACTTCTACCATAGTAAAGCTTAATTTATAGCTCTAAATGTACAGTTTTTAAGCTGATTTATTAGCACTTTTAACCAAAATAACAAAGCATTTGTAACATCAGTCCATAGACTATTTGATTCATTCTTCAGTGTTTGCAGCTGGTTTACTGAAGAAACAGAGACTCTTAATAATCACAACAAATCCAGTCAGTCTGTAAAAGATTAGAGTCTGTCATGTATTAGCCAAAGTCTGTCAGCATAATTCCAAACAATTACAAGAAGATGGCTCTCTCGCTATGGTAACAATATTTAGCTAATCATGTTACTGTTTTTTTTTTTTTAAAGTCTAATGTTTTGTAGCTTATCTATCCACGGGCTCCTCCTCCCCCCGCAGACATCCTCCTCCTGTCATCTTTGAGGCCGCTGATGGGCTTTGCAACACTTGAACTTATTCTTTTGGTCTACCGGCTCGATCGACTGATGCCAAAGTCAGAAGAACAGAAAAAGTTGAGAGACTGAAATAATATCCCTAACAAATAGTCTCAATTCAAATCTAACTGCATGTTCATGTCTTACTGGAAAATATGTGTTGTGTTTGCTGAACTGTAACTTTTTGAGTAAATTGGAAGTGAAAAAAGAGAAGTAAACTAATGTTTCACTCTGTAGCTGACCTACTGTTAGAATATAATTACAATGAATTATTTAAAGAAGTAGTTTGGAAGTAAATCCCTGTAACCTCATCTTCAAAATCTACAACTGAGGTGTGCTTTTTTTAATTACATGCTGTAAATGACATGTATGGATATAAACATGTGGTTTCTTCATGACATCCAAAACAGCAGCAGTGGTACAGAAGGCTTAATGTGTGAGCAGATGCACAACGTGGTGAAATATTTATAGCTGCTCTCTATTATCATGAGATATGAAAATGTTTTAAAATAGTAAAGACAAGAGAGAAGCAGCAGGCATATAGTATCGCTGTGTGAGATTTACATCGGTAGGTCAGAGAGTGAGTAAAAAATAAACAAGAGCACTCTCATTAAAGTGGATCCCAAATGACTTCACAGCTACTGTGTAACACTGATGAATAGTGTGTTGTATTATTAAGGCTACATGTACTGTAAATGTGACTCTAAATCAATTACCTGTTCTCAGTATAACACTCCAGTGTGTAATTCCTGAGTGGCAAATTTCTGAAATTCAATTAAGCGAATGAAGGAACACGGTAATTACTTCAGTGTAATCGTGCTATATTGCAGTGTGTGTGACAACCTGTGGACACATGTACCACTAACGCTACCTATTTGCAAAATATCACTGTTATAGATCTTTGTTAAATGTAGTTTAAAAAAAATGCAAGTAAAGGTGGAGGGTTGCATTTACATCCATATGAACAGGAAAAAGAAAAGAGCAGAGGGCAGATCTGTAAGACTGTAAATAACCTTCCTGTCCTTTACTATTGAGTCATTCATCAAGGTGTCAGTGTTTGTAAAATACCTCAAGAGTTAAACTTATCTCATAGAAAACATTTTAAGGAAGCAGGTGACAATGATGGATTGTTTCTGGACTTCGCAAGGCACATGTCGATGTGACTTTAAATCAGCATTCAGCTTCTATTTGACACTTATTCCAAACCCTCTGTGAAATCTCTTCACTTGTGCAAAGGAATACATGCAAATCACTGCAGAGTGTAACAGAAACACAGCGGCCTTTTTCCTGGGGACATTTTAAGCATTCAATCCTATGTCAGTGCTGTTTTTGCACAGCCAGCAACCAGCTGTGAAAAGTGCACTGCAGTGTAGCTTTATACTCTATAGGATGATTGCATACATGCAGTTTATTTCAGAGATGAATATGACTCTATGATAATGCTTTCTTTTGTTCTTCTCTTTCCACAGCATGTTCATTTGCTCTATCTACACTGCAGATGTGATTATTATTTATTTAAAAGTTAGACCACATTCAATCACTTTAAACCCTGATATTGAGTTGCAAGGAGCAAATGTCCCCAAGCTTTTTGCTTACTTTTATGAAATGCTTTGAAAGTGAATATCTGCACCAGAGATCAGCACAGAGAGATTTGTATCAGTTTACGTTGCCCGGGGAGACACAAGTCGAGGTATTCATGCGGTCCTCACAGGCCAATCAGTGCATCGATGTTTTGTTATAAATCTCCACATCGATCCCTAGTAGACTGTGAATGTGTTTAATATTCTAATTATGTTGAGATATTTTTTTTGCAAGTAGCATGAGAAGCCTGTTTATATATTTCATGATAAATATCATCATGGCAGCTTTCTCATAATCTGTGTGCAGTTGTGCCTTTACTTCTCACCCTCTCATGCATCATGTTGTTCAACATTAGACAGATCAGAAACGTTGTTAACATTCTTCAGAGTGGATTCATGTTACTATCCAAGTCCTTCAGGTACATGTCTAGATTTCTGAAACCAGGCTGTAAAGATTACATGAAAAGGACAGCGATATTTGAAAAAATGACTACAAGCAGAGTACTAGTGCACATGTTCATGTGCACCAGAAGTACCTTGATTTATCTTCTACAGTGGATCTCTGCAAAGTCTGCACATTTATCAGTAAAGATTACACACACACCTTTCACACAAAGACAGTCTCATATTTGTATGTCGCCTTGCATCAGTGACATTTCCTCTAAAAAAAAAAAAAAAAAAGTTAGCCTGTGTCTTCTCTATCTGTATGGACGTGCATAGTCGCAGAGAGCACCAGACACCCCTAATTCGTCATGCACCAGCAGCCTCATCTAGACCAATCAGCTGCCAGTATGAGCCCTGCATTTTGAAGATTTGATGCTGATTGGTCAATTAGGGGCGGTACCCAGTTACTGTACCTTCCCTGTATGACAGTGATTTATCATCTGGTCTGTTCGGGGGGGTTACTGCATTATCCTATATATAACCTTGAGAAGATTGTGGCCTGATTTTGAAGAGACATGGAGAAGACTTTCATTAATATTCAGAATGTAAAGTGATTAAGTTGTCATGGCAAGTTGTCATGGTAATTAACTGATCTATGCAAATTTCTTTATTAAATCTACACTTACACAGTCATGTACAGGACAGTCTGCTGCATGAAATATTCATCCATGGCTGCTGGTGTTGCTCAAAATATGACCAAATATCTGCAAAACTAATACAGTGTGACTCTACGTCTTCTCTAGTTTGTGTTTTAAGCTAATTAGCGAACATTAGCATGCTCACATGTTGAACTAAGATGGTGAAGGTATGAGCATAACGCATGATGGTTTTAGCATTTAACACAGATAAGAAGAGAGGTCATCATAGCCAAAGACTTGATTTCTTTGTGTAATGCTGTAACTTTGAACAACTAAGCTGAATTCCCTCAGGCACCCTGCTGTCTTATTTTAACTAAATGATTAACGATACATTTCCATGAGATTGTTGAGCTTCAAATTAAGAGAAATCAAATAAAGAGCAAAAGTTAATTCATTAATTTATTCATTTTAAATCATATTATTCATATTATCATAATAATATATGTTTCTTTTATTGGTATAGTAACGGCTTCTTTAAGTTCATTAGTATTGCTCCATGTCACTCAAACACGATGTGTAAATCCATCCTCTAACATGATTGAATTAAATTATGTGTAACAAAATACAATTTGCAAATGTAATTCATGCCAATGCCTCAGGGCCAGTTCTTAAAAAGATGCATGAAGGAAGATAGCAGCCAGCTGCAATGTTATGTTTCCTTATTTGTTCTTACAAACTGCACATTTTACAAACGGGATCATTTGCCTCGATTTTGTGAAAACCAAGAAGGTCATTCATGGTTTCACAAGTATTGTGAGTCCACTGGCACAAACGTACGTTCACTGTCAGAGATGAAATAACACGAAAGAAGTTAAAGAACATTCAGTGGCATATTCTGTTTGACTCCGCCTTTGAGCACATATTGTTGGACTACTGATCCCAGTGCGATGCGTGTGACTGTTAAGTCTCTAGCATGCTGTACAGTTGTGACTCCTGCCCTGTGTGAGTGCGAGTCAGTGTGTCACTGTGTGTGCGCGTAGTTCAAGGTTACTCTGACCGCACTGCTGCTGCCTGTTCCTTCAAGGCCACTTGCACTCAGCTCAAGTCAGAGATTGTTTTCATGCACAGACCGAGTCAGCTGTAGAATGTTTTTATGTCCCTAAATCTGGTCATATCTGTGCAGCTTTAAGGACAGTTTTCAGGCTCTTCTACCTTCACAGCCTTAATCATCGTCTACTACATTACTATATACAACTGGATGAATGAAAGTTACCATCAGTACCTATATATATTATATGTATGTATGTATGTATGTATGTATGTGTATATATATATGTATATATATATATTCTCATTCATTCTGGCGGTGTATGTGTGTATATATGGCGAAGATACACTTTCTTGAAGGACATATTTATTATTTTGACTTTTTTTGTAATTTAAATAACTTAAGTGAACTTTTGCTTTTGTTTACTCTTTGACTCATTTTGAACTAAAAAATCATTGTTTTTTTCTCCTTGAAGCTTTTTAGATGAGAGCTGCTTTTCTGTCTTTGTTTTCCTTTTATTGATCTCCCAGGACCTCCCAAGTGACTTCTTTGCACCCGAGCGACCTGGAGTTTAATCAATGCTTTAAATGCTTGGATTCATGTGAGGAAATGATCTTGAAAGTGCAGGTTATTTAGGCCTGACACTCCTTCTGCGCTTTGCAGAAGAAACAAAGAAAGTTTGGGCCGATTTAGAGAGGACTAAACAAGCAGGACAGGCAAAGACACACAAACACACAAACACAGAGCAATCATGAGAGTTGAAAGCGATGGAGGCTTTTGTGTGTTGGGTAGTTTTTTGCCAGAGAATCTAATTGTGATCCCGATGTGATAACCTCTCTTTCAGCGTCTCACACACACAAGAAGCTGAGCTGACAGCTGAGATAAGACCCTATAATAGTTGTGTCACGCTGAAGGACACTCGACAATCAGTCACCTCTGGGTGCCCGCTGCTTCCGTGTGTGTGTTACCTGACATAGAGTGTGCGTTTCTGTGTGGAGCGGAGCGACGTAGAGCTGGAGCTGACACTACTGGTCATCATCTGTTCCCTCAGGTCATGGATCTTGGCCTCGAATCGACTGTACTCTGCACACACAGACACAAAAAAAGAGAGAAAAGAACATTGGAACCAGAAGATTTCAGGTGACAGGTTTAAAAAAGTAATAGAAAACTATTGAAATATCTATAAAGAATCTATTTTAAGCTGCTTTTAGCAGCTACATGTTACTCTGCATTAGAAGCAGCTGACTGACAGAGATTTTTACGCTCCAATCATCTGGGCTCAGAGCTTCAGAGGCATTAGAGATCAAAAAGAGGAGCAGGGACATGAACACACAGCTTTAATGGAGGTAGAGGTTTGTGCACTCTGCTCACCACATCTTCTAAAAATGGATGTAGCACAAGAAGTGCAACGCATGTTTCGGGTTAAAAAGTGCGAGGAGTTTGTTCTGCATATTCAAGAAGAGGGATTCTCTTGGTCGTTTACTTTCCTGCTTCGCAACAAACAGCCACACACACACACACACACACACACACACACACGCACACACACACGCACACACACACACACACACACACACACACACACACACACACACACACAAGCTAATGGACATGCAGACTGTGGCATGGAGCTGTCTCTACAGCCATAATCGAATATTCTGTTTGATCCAAATATTAACTTGTGTTACATCAGCCCATGCCAATATAATCATAAACACACATTTACAAGGTCATCTGCACGCACACACACGCACACACACACACACACACACACACACACAAACACAGCCAGAATGATTCCACAGCACTGACTCATTCATGTCATTGAACTCCTGAAAAGTCTGCTTATAGATCCTCCTCAGGTAAGATGTGGTATTATTCATAGATACCAACATTAGAATGTATTTATTAAGATACATTCATCTTCCAGTGTCCACAGGAAAACATTAATCCTAGTTATTCATTCTGCTGCTCTTTCTCCTGTTTTGTGCTGTTTCTCATTATTTATTTATTTTGCAAATGCAATTGCCCATTGGGAAAAAAAAAGTGGTGATTTGAACTAAAATGAATGGAGCTTACAAGCTATGTATGAAGATGACCTGCCGGTATTATTCTCAGTTGTTCCTCTAACCAGCAGGAACACAAATCAATGAGCACAAAAACAAACATAATTGAATTTGCAGCACAGACCTGAGATGTGAGAAGAGATTCAAAAGGTTTGCAGCCAAGCTAAGAGGCAGGGGAACACTGCAAAAGCATGTTTGACACGTGACTGCAGCTGCCTGCATGTTGTGTTGTAGGAGGAAAATCTGCACAAAACACAGGCATCACATTATACATGCACACTGGGCTCCCACTGTGACGTTCAGGCGGCGAAGCAGTGGTGTGACATGGCATCATTGGAGCAGCATTTTCACAAGCTATGAGTCAGTTAGCATACATGCACATTTACTGGAGTAAAACTGCGTAACCACAAACACACAAAACTAAAAGACAAAAAAAAACAACTTAAGACATCAGTCAATTAAAAACAGCTGCTATAAATGTTTTATGAAAAGTTTGCCTCCTTTTTTTGGTAATTAAAACAAAAACAACAAAAACTAATTGCCACCATGCTTCTTGCCAAAAATATCTTGATACACTTGAGCCACATTTACCTGATGAGTCCAGATAAACATCTTATTTCAGGATGTAAGAAGCAAAAAATGAGGCCTCATTGCTTGTAAAAGGTAGCAAGTAAACGGTACTTTAGTGTTTTGAGTGCTACTCTAAACTACTTTAGTACAGCTTATTTTAAGACTTGTACATTTTGCTTAATGCACTGACATAAATGTTTTTATTACAAGCAATTCTTGTTTTTTTTTGCTTGTTTCCTCTTTTGACTTTTACTAGAATAGAACTGGACGATTATGGCTTCTCAGAAACATGAACAAAAACATGATGACAAACAACATTTAAGAACAGCAAGAGATTAAAAGAGCGCTTGGAGACTACATCCCAGAAGATTGGTTTATAAATGAAACATTATTTAGCCTTGTAATAAGTTAGAGGTTTTAAAGGGTCATTTCATAAAACATTGTGCAGTTAAAGGTGTCAGACCAAACAGATGCTGGGCAGTAATATTCACAGGGTGTGTGTGTGTGTGTGTGTGTGTGGGTGTGTGTGTGTGTGTGGGTGGGTGGGTGGGGGGGGGACTGTTTTCTGTTTTTTACTTTATGAATTTAATAAATTTTAAAATACATTTGTTTAATCCATATAGCTTGTGGAAGCACTTCAAGTTGTGAGAGGAATGGATGAGATGGGTTACTTGTTATGTCAAGTGCTTTCTTTTGAGGGTTCTGTACACATCTGTCACAAAGTGACATCAGTGGTTTCCTTCACTTTTTCCCTCAAATCTGGTATCATGAAGGAATTTTTCTTCCTCAAATCTATTCAAATTCAATGAGGTGAAGGCAAATGAAGATTTATTCTTCTCCCTGCTTCCTTCCGAATATGGATGGGGATACAATTGTAAATCGTTTTCTGTGAACTGGCGTGTTATGACGTGCAAAACAAAAAAAGAAATAAAATTAAATGTGATAGAAGTTTCCATTAAAAACAAAAATGTATTCCCTAACTTTAAGTTAAATTGCCAGCTAAGAGCATCCTCATGTCACTTGAATGACAAGTAGTTAATTGAGAGTGAGCGAGCCAATCAATGCAACGCTTCATTCATACACTCAGCACAGCATCCCTGTTCTTTAGTAATCGTCCTGCAAAAACCTTCAGACTCATTTCTTTTTTAGTGGCTATGAAAATGTCAGCGTTCCTCTTTAATTATAAATCTACATTATTTATGGAAAGGCACAAAATGAAAAAAAAGCAAATGACATAATGTGTTTTTAATGTGTGTGTGTTGCTTTTAAGGATGATCGTCCTCTTTCAGCAGAACCACAAACAATCATTCTGCCCGCAGATTGCCGTCTTATAAACACATTACATTGTGATATTTCTGATTCACAGTGACAGCAGAAATGTGTGTAATAAATCCACACTGACTACCCTCTAGTTTTCTTAACACCACAACAGCTTCGCAGAAACCTCCGAACTAACATTCGGATTACAACGCCGCTGGCAATGAGCTTGAAACAGCCCCTCTGAAGGATGTCCTTGTGTGTGTGTGTGTGTGTGTGTGTGTGTGTGTGTGTGTGTGTGTGTGTGTGTGTGTGTGTATCTGGACCATTATTGTGTGGATGAGAGAATCTAATTAACCCTGAGTAATTCAATCATACTGGAGGTACACACGGTCATGCACTCACTTACACAGAATAACACGCACACACACACACGCACACACACACACACACACTCACTAATGTTTCTCCTTTATTCTGTCATATATTCCTACACACATGTGCAGCATCTGAAAATTGTCATAAAGCAGCCCGATCTCAGCTCTGATTTCCCCCCACAGCAAATCATTAATCTGACACATCGACACTCACAAAGACAAACAGTTAAACTTTACCACAGCGCCTGAAAGCAACATACATTTTGAATCACTGACAAGATAGATATGATTGATAGATAGATATGATAGATAGATAGATAGATAGATAGATAGATAGATAGATAGATAGATAGATAGATAGATAGATAGATAGATAGATAGATAGATAGATAGATAGATAGATAGATAGATAGATAGATAGATAGATAGATAGATAGATAGATAGATAGATAGAACTGTACAAACTTGTAAATCATCGGAGCAGCGGCAGCATGTAGCTGTCTCTGTCAACACACATCGCCTCCACAAAGCATTATGGGATTAAGAGCAGGAGAGAGACAGAGAGAAGCAGGCAGGGATGAGAGCAGAGTGAATAAAAAGAGACAGATAAGAGAGGCAGAAGAAACACATGATCAAGCATGATTGAGCTCACTTAAATCAGACACGGTGAAGAATAAACTTCCTCAGAGTGAGGAGAAAAAGAAGAAGAGCTACTGTTGTTCATCTTTATGATCCACAGAACAAAGCCCGTGTTGCAGCGTAGATATTAGCGTAATTGAGTCCTGAAGAGCGAGACAAAGCTGACAGTGCCAAGGCGTCATCTCTGATCATCTTCTGCTATAAGAGCAAAGAAAAGTGCTGATGTTTCAAAGTCAGAGCTGCAATCTTCATTATCTTTTTCTCCTTTAAGTCTAAAGTACCGAGGCAAGAGAACAAAAGTGAGACTGTTGATACTACTACACACACACACCAATGTTTCCACATCACTGATAATGTCTCGCACTGTGAGAGCAATCAGAGCAAAGACAGCGTTAGAGCCAACACGTTATTGCTGCATCAGTGCACATCAGAGGTCTAACAGTGTCACAACAAAACAGATTCACCACATTAGGTCTGTCACTTTGTCCCATTAGGCACCATTTTCATCCTTAAAAAAAACACAACCGAAAGTCACCAAAAACTTCACCTGCAAATGCTCCGATCTGATCCTTAGAAAAGCTAAATGACGTTTTTTAGAGATAACACAACTGAATCAGATCAAGTCTGTCTCTTTCAGCTTGTGCTCAGCTGTACTCACATGCTGCTGGCAGACGTCCTCACGGTATGATGATGAAGCCGGTATGCTTGATTTTGGATGTGCGTGTGAGAGACAGGGGGTTTTTGCAGCTGTCAGTAAGTAAAAAAAACAAAACAAAAAAACAAAAAAAAAACAAGAGGAAGAGAGCAGATGTATGCGTGCGTGCGTGCGTGTGTGTGTGTGTGTGTGTGTAATGATGGAGCAAAAGATATAAACGTGTGTGGAAAAGGAGTGTGTGTAGGTATGCAGTTGCGCGCTTGTGTGTGTTTAAAGTCAGTCCAGCGCTGCTCAGCTGCCACAGCAACAACAGATGCTATCTCTCTCTCTCTACTACACTCATCTCTTTCTCTATATCCTGTTCGCTGGTGCCTCCGCGCTGCTTTGCTCCTCCTCCTCTTTGACAGCAGCTTGCTTTAGGGCGGAGACACACACACACACGTACGCGCACACATACACACACGCACACACACATGTACACTCAGCAACAGACATGAACACTGTTTCCTCAGGTCACTCATGCAGGAAGCTGTGTCGATGCCAGGCTCTCCTGCCCTAGTTTGGCCAAGGGAATGGGTCTGCATGCCACACACACAAATACACGCACAAATGCACACCCACACACACACTGGCAGGATAAAGCTTCAGCAAGCATTTTGAATATTGATTTTCGGAAAGATTAACTAACAGCTCAATTCATATTCATCAAATGGGTTTTCAATTTGTTTAATAGGAAAGCATGACAAAAATAAGACAACAGCTTCTGCCTTCATGAGTAAAAGGAATTAAACTCTTTCTGCTCTGCATGATTTATGTGTGTGTGTCTCCATCTGTCTCCTCTTCCTTCTCCGTCTCCAGTTTCAGCCTCTCCATTTTTTAAGACTCCTCGTGTTTCGTTTTCCTCCGTCTGATATTTAGTTTGGTCTTTTTCAGGGTTTAAACGATGAAGACTTTTCAAGAAAAAAACTGTGACTTAGAAAAGTAGTGACATGTAAGAAGGGGACGCTGTAAACTTCAATAACTGCTTTAAACTTACACACTTCCTCTGTGAAAGTCAAACTACCCAAGATTAAAACCGTAACAAACATTAAAATCACCAGGTATGAAGTTTCCTGTGATTATCATTTAGATGTCTGCCAGCACACAGAACATCAATGCCACAATATCAGATGAAGAACCAGAGAAGGAGATAGATACAGAGAGATGGAGGGAGAAAACGACACGCAGTGGAGAGACAGAAATGAGAGGAGAGGAGAGAAGGGAGGAGGAGGATGAGAGGAGGAGACGGGGGAGGAGTGATGACAGAGACTAATGGCTTTAGGGCTCATATTCCCTCCTTCCTTGCTTCCTTCATTTACCTCTCCTCTCCTCTCCTCTCCTCTCCTCTTCTCTCCTCCCCCAGGACGAGCATTGTTCAGCAGCTGGCACAGACCTTCTCTGCATTGTGCAGCTTCAGTGATATTCCAAATCAAACCACTGGAGACGGGTAGTTCTCATCTGTAGGGCTGTGTGCAATGCACCAATATTTTGCTTTCAGATCACCATTTTCTTATGTTCAATCTGAGGCCTGATTTTATGAATGTTAAGTGTCATTTCATATGACTTTCACAAGTAAGTATGTGTGTGCAATGCAGAAATTCAGACTCTAGCTCTGCATTACAAACATCACTTCAAGGAGTAAGCATGATCTTGATCGTGATCTTGAGGTTGTCAATGCGACTCAAACTCGGGTTGTCTGAGTGAAAAACAAACCTGATTGGGTTTTAGTAAAGACAGAATGAGTAGGTTAACAGTGAGTTTACAGATGTTTTATTAGAAAGGAACTTCATTCAACACATCTGTCAGAATAAAAGCAAAGTGTTCTTGGTGGGTACAACTAACTTTGTTTGCCAGAAGACACAGCTGCTTTAACTCAGAGTACTTTTTATTCTGTTTGTAATGTTTCCTGTCTGAATCATCTCCAAGAGGAGAAATTAAGTTGAACCATGTACATTTCCAAAACATTATGTGGGCTACATTCATTTTTTCATTATCTAGTAGATTTAAATTTTAGACAAGAGAAGATATTTATTAAAAGGAGTATGTAAGTATAAAACTCCTCCTGTTAAATGTATACATACACACTCCATGTCTGACCAGTGGAATAAAAAAAATCCTTCCCCTTGTAAGCGGAGTACAGGGATTGATTTGAAGATGTGGATCTAAAAATAGCAGTGCTGGAAGAGGCTCATATATAATTGATACGATACAGTGCAGTAATCTATAGAAGTATTGATTGGTGATAAGATTGCAAAAGAAAGGAGAGGAGGGAGAAAGGGACATGGAAGGGAAAAGGAAAATAAAGAAATCATGTGTTGTATTTGTTCAACTTTAAATGTCAAATTTGAAAAATGTCTTTCATACTGGGCAGCTAATAACATCCTGAATGTGACAGTCTCAAATCAGTCACACACAGGGTGGGCGATGAGCAGACCATTACAACTAGTAGAAGCTAATAAGTAGAAAGGAGCAAGGAGAAGGAAGGGACTGAAAAAAGGGACTGTGCATGTAGTGAAGAAGGAGAAGAAAAGATTGAAGCCTAATGTATGTATTCAGAAGATTACCTTCCTACGACTTCGTGTGTGAAAGACCAGAGAAGGAGTTTCCTTTAATCTTCTACTTTACAACTAATGCATGAATGACACAAACACACACACATTAAGTGCAATAAGCAGGCTAAGAGAAGTGAAGATAATCCTCTCTGCATCACCTCAGTATTACTGCTGACAGACGCCGCCTCCGTGTGTGTCATGTCGTGTGTGTGTGTATGTGTGTGTGTTTGTGTACAGTATGAGTGTGACAGTGTGTATCCGTGACGGTTGTGTGTCATCTTAGTGACTAATACTGCTGTGGACCTGCAGGCAATAGTTGTCCAACATCAAAAAACGTATGGCAAGGGATCCTGCTTAAAGGTCAATGCGGCCACATTTTGGTGATTTTTTTTTACAGATGCTACAGAAAATAATTTCAGTAGCATTATTTTGGATTCTCTAATTAACAAGAAATGAACAGTGGTTAAAAATATTTATTTACTTGTTACTCTTTATTATAAGATAAACTAAGTGTTATAATCCTGGACTTATTTAGACTTTTTTTTAGGGGCTGTCTATAAAAATGCTAATCTAAATCAGATGTACTGAACAGTAAATGAACAGTGTAAAGACACGCTGAGCATTGTTGATGACATTGATGACCGAGCATAGAATTTTGTAGCTTTTTCTCTCTTGCCGCTTTTTTTTATTTTTTTATATGACCATAAAACGTATCAATCCATAAAGAGTCATCTATACACATGACGTCCCCCCCCCCCCCGCTTGGCAAAATGTATATAAATGATGATATTTTGGAGCATCAGGTCTAATAGAATGTTTTTTTCTTTTTTCAGTGCCAATAATAGCCTAAAACTTACTGGGGGACGTCGGTTAAAGCAGCATGACTTTTCACAGGCGAACACACTCCATCTGCTGTACACACCAAATAAACACAGAACTTATATCTGCTGCATCAGCTTTAATCAACCAAATCACTCCTAACACACACACACACACACACACACACACACACACACACACACACACACACACACACACACACACACACACACACACACACACACACACACACACACACACACACACACACACACACACACACACACCATCAGAAGGTTCAGGTCTGTCCCAAGCTGAGCTGTGTTTGCGTGCCCTTTCTTGGTAACACATCTAATCTAAATAGCAGGAGGAGACCTGCACAGTGCGCACAGACACAAACAAACAGCCAGAGACACACTTTCCTCTCCTGGTGGAGGTCATTATGAGTTCCTCTCTTGTTGGCAGGAACTGTGTTTGTGAGACAGAGGGAGCACTGCTGGTCAGCGCATGCTATCGCCACGGGAACGGGACAAACATAGACCTAAGATGGACATAAACAGACACACACACACACTCACACACACACTCATGGGTGGCGCTGACCAAAGCCCAGCGTGGACAGACGGCTTGATATGGAGTCATTCAACAATGACTAATAAGAGTCACGACACAGACAAGCGCATGAACAAACACACACACGCACACGCACACACATGCACACACACACACATGCACACACACACACACATGCACACACACACACATGCACACACACAGATTTAAGATCAACCTGTTCTACCTCAGGGTCAGCATGTGAGCATATCAATCATTAATGCTGAAATAGTTCTAGTTTCTCCAATTCGAAGCATGTCGATCTTTTACCACTGATATAACAGCACGGTTTGCTCTAAAGGAAGCCAGCTGGATCACCTCTGACACTCACTGTTTTTTGTCAACATAGACTGTAAATAATAGGTTGTCACTGTAAGATTCCCCAATCTCAGTTAAACAATATTTCAAATACGTTTAAATCATTCCTTGCTTTACAACCACTTTGGATGTTACAGTACTTTGATAGAGGGATCAATAACAGTGAAACCTGTCGACAGTTTTTCACTTTGCATTGAGAATAAGATGTAACTGTTTCTAAATGCTACTGTTGTTCCTTATGTATAAAGTCAACGAAAAACATGGCTTTTTTTTTTTTAAAACATTATCATCAATGTTTAGTCATTTGCAAAGTTAGTCTGGATAAGAGACTTTCTATGAGAACAACATCACACTGCATCACTCCACCTGAACCAGGTGTTCTCAAAGGTGTACCATTACAGCAGACACAGTTTGTCCTGATTAATCTAGCTGGTAGCTCTGAATCACACAACAGACTGCTCAAACAATTACTAATTACACACAAAATACCTGCCTTGTTGGCTAAGTGTCCTTCTCTAAGGCCTTAACCCTAAGAAGTACTTTCCTTAAATGACCATCCAAACAAGAATTCACAGAGGTCAGAGGTTTACAGCTAAAGTCAGTCTGTGGACACAGACAGCTCTTTAGCTCAGCTGTGGCATGTCAAACAGCATGACAAAAGAAGCAGCAATGTCCATTCTCCGCCTGTAAGCTCCTGTCAATAAAATACAGCCCCAGCATTCCAACTTAGAAGCTAAGAGGCGTTTGTTGTATCCTTATTTCTTAAAGAAAGAAAGACCTCCTAACAATACATTTATAAAACCTTCGTTGTGCAAAGAGGCATAATTGAATGTGCTTCAGTTGGCTGACTCTGATGCTTTCATACAGAGAGTTTGATAGAGACCTCAGTCCAAACTCTTAGGGTGCTGTCCATGGTGCTGATCCTACCCAAACACACATACGGTGGACACAAGCAAACCCCTTTCTTCTGCATCAATTTAACAAAAATACATCCTCATATTAAGAACAAATAATTAATTTGGGAACAATATGTACAAAGAGCCTACTCTTTTAAGATTACAAAATAAATATAGAACCTTTTAATACACATGATCCACATACCACAGCATGTGTGGGTTACATACCTGAACTGGTTCCATTAGCTCCCAGTACTTTTGAAAACTGTAGCTACCAATGAAGTTATCTATGTTCTGAGCGTGCTTTGTACAACTTTGTGTTTCTGCGTCATGATTGACAAACATCCATAAGTTGTCATGTGTAGGTGAGGCTTGAACACCTCCTCAGTTTTCCTCCAAACGTTCTCGCCTTCGCCAGCAACACAAACTTTAGTGTCAAGTTGATGATGATGATGATTCTCAATCTCATCACAAGGGCATTTTAATTCGGGACCTGTTGACTCAGTGAAGTAAACGACCTCATAAATCATCTGAACACATTTAACATTTCGCTTCACCCCGAGGCCTTTATACCCACGTGTCTTGCTAAATGAACCCTGCCCCGGAACAGTATGACCTCCCTGTCCTCCTCTCTGCTCTGGTCTTTAAAACTCAAAACTTTCACCTGATACTTTCATACTCATAGGTACAACAACGTGCTCGTGTTTTAGGCTGACCCTTGGACATTTCAAACAAACCTGCCTCTAAAGAAATACTTTATTTGGGGTATTATTGGCAGGATTTATTATCAGCAGACTCTTAATACATTCACAGATTTAATCCAACAATACCTGAGTGAGGGACCAGTCGTATGGTTATTCAAGAATTTCCTCATCTAAAAATAATAATAATAACTGCTCCAGATATAATTTATATAATATGTTTGAATATATTTCTCTGCAAACTTTTCGAGGACCTGTTATCCTGAGTTTTCTCAGTTGGTTTTCTCAATAACAACACCTTCCCGGACCACCTCCAGGACTGAATAAAACATAGCTGATACCAGAAAGAGACACATAACACTGAAAAATACACATACACTCACTTCCCTTCCTGTAAACACATCAGGGACCAGGGGGACCTGATGCTGTGTAACTGTGTGTGTGTGTGTGTGTGTGTGTGTGTGTGTGTGTGTGTGTGTGTGTGTGTGTGTGTGTGTGTGTGTGTGTGTGCGCGCGCGTGTGTTCCCACATTGACAGCACTCCATTAGCTCAGCAGGTCAGCAGTTATAACCTGGTTACCTAGGTTACAAGTTTTTTAGTGACTCCCAGTAGATCCAGGTTGGTGCTTGTTAAAAGAACCTCACTATGTCTCTCAGTGTGTGTGTGTGTGTGTGTGTGTGTGTGTGTGTGTGTGTGTAGAGGGTTACTATTTTAGATTATACTTGTGTGTAACGGAGAAGACACAGGCTAACCTTTTTGCAGAGGAAATGTCACTGAAGCAAGCCGACATATGATTATAAATATCTGCACGCGTGTCGCAAAAACGTTGAATTTGCAGAGTCACATCATTCATACCACAGTAAGTAAGATCCTGATTCCTGTACTGATTATTGAGCAGATATTCTGAAGCGAGAACTCCAACCTACTCTACAAAAACACCCAAAATATAAAAAAAGAATCAACACATGACACAACAAAGCAACATGGCAGAAAAACACAGATTGTTTTTCACAGTTAAATGTTGAAACTCAAAGAAGAAGAATGGATGAGGATCCACCTGATCGTACCTAGAGAGAATTATGACACAGTTCCTACAGCAACTTAGCTTTACTAATACTTAAGCTTTGTTGGTCAGTATGGCATGCATGAAGAGTTCATTGCAGAAACAATTCCTTCAACATCTGGCTGTTTATATTTCGGACACTGGTGAATAGTTAATATAGATATAATATAGAGTTAATAGAAGCCTGTTTTACGGTTATCATTCCCATGCTTGACAAAAGAATGTCATCAGTTTGCAACGCAACAATTGATTGCAAAATACAATCAGATTCTTTGCTTGAATCTGAACACCTCATGGATGTGAGAGGTGCTGTGTTTGGCTGCTGTACTCACCCTCAGGTCTGTACTGTGCTACGATAGTAACGTTGGTTCCTGCGTTCTTCAGAGCTGCAGCTGCCTGCTCGTGTGTGGCACTGGACAAGTCTACACCATTCACCTACAGACGCGCACACACACACACACACACAGAATTAGAGCCCCATGCATGGATCAATAGTAATACATGTATAGACCACTCGGTGGGTCAATATCTCACAGGTGACCGCTCACGTGTAAGTGTGCATACATTGAAGTGAAACCTAGTTTAATGCATACAAAGCCTGCATGTCAGCACTTGCGTCATAATATTGTCCCTGTCATCCTGCAGGGATTATCAGTCTCTTTACAGTATGATGACTTAATCCTGTTTGAATGCTGTCTGAAGGATATGAAAGCCATATTTTGCTTTAGTGGAACAGAGGATGAAGCTTTAAAACATGCATCAGAATATTACAGCGTCAATGCCAGACGGAGTGACTGAGTTTATGCAAAGAAAGTGATACTCAAAAGATATGAAAGTGTGGAAAGACTTGTGCTTGGGCTGCCGTAACATTAACGTACAGAGGAGAGTTATTGACGCTTTCATTATATTTCTGTGTGTACCGTTTATAGAAGGTCTTAGGTCTTACCGACAGGATGCGATCCCCTTTTCGTAGCTCCCCACAGAGATCAGCTGGACCTCCAGCAAGAATGAAGGAGATGAAGATTCCCTCTCCATCTTCCCCTCCAACAATATTAAAACCAAGACCCGTGGACCCTCGCTGGAGCACCACCCGCCTGGGATCTCTGAGGAAACACAGATGAAACAAACACACTCTGCAGAGTTAGAGTTCAAAATATTTGCATCCATAAGAGAAAGAATAAAACATCTGATGTAAAACACTTTACATAGTAAAGTATTAAACGACAGGAGCATGAGCCCAGAACAATGCCAAGAGCAGAAACTTAGAGCATATAACTAAGAGAAGGCTCTTGACAATGTTAACTATCAATATCATTTATAATATCATCTCTTTTTTATCAAATTAGGATTTAGTTTGGAGGTCGCGTGATGACTAATGACATTTGATCATTGGCTCCTTCTGTGGACCGTGGTCTAAGAATATTTGACTTATATTCAGTGTTTTAAATTCACAGTGATATATAATCTCTTGGTTCAGACATGACAAACTTGCACGAGGAAAGTCTTTTTAAAATTGGGATAATTCACCAAAATGACCAGCAGATGTCAGTATGGCACTATCTCTGCTTCTTTGCAGCGCCACAGTGAGTGAGCTACTAAGTCCAGACCACACACCTACTTCTGACTCAGCTTATTACTGTTGCGTTCCCCGAGAGGGCGAGGTAATGAGACTGCACTAGAAAAGCAGGATTATAGCAAAGATAATACATAGAAAATAATCTATTAACAACTTGAAGTAGACATATTCATCTGAAAACAAACTTCTATCAGGAATAGTTCAGGAGATCATTACCAGAAAGTGTTTTCATGAAACAATGTGTAATAATAGCCGATGTTCTTCTGAACCACTGAAGTGAAACATGATCAAGATGTAAACAAATCCGAGTATGAAGCCTTAACATCTACTTAGACTACGAAAGAAAGAAAGAAAGATGGACGCTTCAGTATTAAATCAGTGGATCAGAACCAGGAAAAGATTGATCCACATTTCCGTTAATTTATTCAAGCACACTCCCGAAAAAAAAAAGAAAAAAAAGAAAAACATTTTAAAGATGGAAAATGGTAGATTAATCTTAAAACAAAGCTTGCTTTAGGTTATTTAAAAAGAGCATGCTCACACACTTGATTTCCTTCTCAGTGGTTTCATTTCATTTCACACTGACCGTTTAAGAAGTGTCCTAAAAATTCAGTGCATCATCTAAAGGTTACACTCATTAATATAGGCTGGTGGCATAGTTTAAATGTCCCAGCGTTACCATGTTAACGTTGTTCCATTAAATTCCCTGCAGCTCGGTTTATTATACAGCCAGTTGGGTAATTAGAGAATCAGTTACTTTGACGTATATAATCAGTAAGACATCAGTAAGATTCAAAATAACTGAATTAGTGCATCCTTCATTCTGCAGCATAAAGCTGATTTTTCTTTTGTTATTGTGAACACTCAGTGGACTTTTACTAAAAGCCTTAATCCTCTATGTGCATGAGAATGTAAACACGTGGAAAGATAGAGGAGAGAGAATAAGAGGCAGTGAGAAAAAAGAAGACAGCAAATAAAGCATGGCAGACGTCAATATGACCGCTATGCAGTCAGTCTGTGGCTTATCAGATTTATTATAATCAAAGGGCAATGATTGGCCAACAGGACTATGACGAAATGAGTCATATTCTGGTAACCACGGTGACGCCAGTAGAGTGACGAGGGCTGTGATGGGATGTAATCCGTCCATTAAAACGGATTAAAGACAGTAGAACAGCACTGGGAGTTTGTGTGTGTGTGTGTGTGTGTGTGTGTGTGTGTGTGTGTGTGTGTGTGTGTGTGTGTGTGTGTGTGTGTGTGCGTGCGTGCGTGCGTGTCTGTGTGTGTGTCAGCACAGGGAGCAGGCAGGTAAAGAGGTCACACTGTACTGCACTTTCTGAGGTCCTCTATGGCCTTCAGACACTCTTATTGAATCTGTTGTTGTTGTTTTGGATCCTTTGAGGGAGCTCAGAGGAAGACGACGACATGAAGGTAAAGTAAGAGGAAGATGGCAAAAAAAGGTTTCCCTGCCTGAGTTTAGCTCACCTTATAAATACATTTTAAAATAATACTAAAATGCATTAGGTTCATTTTCATGTGTGTATTTCATTCTTGCATCTTTAAAAACTATAGTCATGATGTTGTGTCTCCCTCAGACTTGAGCCAAATATTTGTAGACTTATTGTAGACAATGCGATGAACGATCTTAAAATGTAGGTTCGGAGGTCACTTTCTCAATTATTGGTCATTTTTACAAAAGTGGATCATGAATATAATTGTTTTAATGGAGAAACATCTTTTGTCTCTTTTGTCCCATAAATATGCAGCACGTGTTTGTGGGTCACATCTCACCTGGGGATGTCGTCGTCTCCGGCCATAGCCCTCGGCAGCGGTGAGTATCTGGGCGTGGTCAAGGGGGCAGGGCTTACTGACTGGCTGCCGCTCATGTAGGGGCTTATATGGTTGTCTTGATGTGGGGAGTAAGCTGGAGGAAACAAACACATTTTTTAATACTTTTCCTCACTGGTAAACATTTAAGTTCAATCTATTTATGTATCCAATCATGCGCTCTTTTTACAGACTGTTTTTGGAAATGATTAAAAATCAGTTCAGAGTGAGAGGTAAACTTCATGTCCGTTCTGTATTTCTATTCTTACTGTCAGAACTGGGAATGTTCTGTATAAAATCAGAGAGACTGTGAGAGGCGGTGGTGTGATATATGCTGTTTTCTAATGTGTCAACATGTTGTTTGATAATATGCTTATCTGGAGAGGTTTCAAGTGGCTGTCATCCAGTGGACTAAATTTATCAAGCCTGATTATTAGTCCTTCATATCGCACATTAAAAACGGTCAGCTTGATGATTCATTACATATTTTAAACCATAATATAAAACGATTCTAGCCATCTAAAAAAGGCTTCAAACAAAAGCCTTACTAAAGTAACAGTGGCCCCTTTAAAATCCCCCAGGTTACTGTATTTACCTGTATTGTTATGTGTTGTATGTACCTGCAAAACAAATGTGCCTCTCTAGGGTCTAATAAACGAACATTAACCTTCAATATGAAAAAGCAAAACTCTTCCTCGCAGACAAACTGGTCGTGCTTCTTTCTCTGAGGAAGAAGATGTGCCCGCACACTTGCTTTAATGCCTTAAAAGGTTTTTATTCCATCATAGTCACGTCGCTGTCTCGGGCTTCTTCTACTAGCATTTCAGAATTAAACACACAAACACGAAGATCTGGTTGTCAACATCAGCTACTGAGCTTGTCACTTTTGATTGGTCTCTTGAAGGTAAAAGTTACATGTTGTGCTACATTTCTAAAAGTAGTTTTATGAGCCCAACATTAGATGAGAAGTTTCCATTAAAAGCCCATCCTCAGCAAAAATCTTCACAAACAGCTTTGTTCCTCGCTGTTCTTTATGGTTCAGCACCATCTGGCCCAAAAATGCTCTGCCTTCTCAGAGTGTGCAACATTCCCAGGGCAGCATTTCACAGCAAAGTGTGCCTGATGTTGTGTTTACATAGGACATGTTAAAATCGTTTGTCAGACTTGGATATATCGTGGGTGAGTCTCTGGTACTCACAGTTAGTGACATCGGGTGGAGGGAAGTTGTCGTTGATTAAAAGGGAGGTGTGTTTGGCCACACGCAAGTAAACAACATCAGGAGTGGACTTCAGAGCAGCAACTGCCTCCTCATGGGTGACCTCCTCCAAACACGAGGCGTTTACCTGGACACACATGAAGATAACTGACATATTACTATGGATGAAGAGTATTTATAAAAATATTAATATCATTAAAGTAAATGTAAAACCTTCGAAAAAAATACAGAGTGGATGCTATCCTGCAGTGTAGTTTCTGATTCCATGGTGTGTTCAAGTGTCTTTTTTGTGTGTTTCAAATCCCCAGGTAGTCAAATCTCTACTCTGTAAATGGAGACTTGAAAAAGCAATCAAGTACTATGTCATTTATGTTAAAATCTGCATTAAAAATCTAGTGAAGAAACTGTAACTGAGAGGAGATTTTGATTTTGGGGAAAATACTTCTAAGTCTATATATATATATATATATATATATATATATATATATACACACACACACACACACACACACACACACACACACACACACACACACACACACCCATACACATATATATATATATATATATATATATATATATATATATATAGATATAGATAGATATGTACTTCAGGGTTTAGATTCTGTGCCCTTTGATTTATTACCCTGGGTCCTGAACTCATCACTGTACGCTTTATGAATTGGTTGGTTGGCCATCACTAAATCTGTGTAGACAGTTTCATTTATAAAATCATGTGTACAAGGCCATGCAGGGTAATCTCACATCGTATGTGTGTAATCTTCTTATCCAAACCTACAGCAGCTATGAGCTGCTTTTCTCACCATGTTGTAAGGGTTAGCACAGATAAATATATTCTTAGTATTGTATGGTTGCTGAATCTCAAGGGGTTCCTGCTACAATAAAGTTAACAAAACATGATACATGATGATAATGGAGTGTAAATGTATTTTGTTTGATAAAGTTTAGGTTGAATGGATGTACTCTGTGTTCTGTGTATCCTCTAAACACAAAGACAAAAACCCCTGTACACTGTCCTTAACACAAACCCAGGAGGTAAACTGAGGAACATGTAGGTATGTGTTTTTATTTTTAAAGGGGCTTTGGAAATTTTAAAGTATAAACTGAACTCATTCAATCATTTTTTAAGTAACTTTCCAACAATGACACTAAACAGGAGCAAACTTTTTCTGGCTTGCTTAGACTGAGGGTGGAAAATGAAACCTACTTTTACTAGAATTACTTTTTGATGCTATTGATGCTAGTAAGGGATATTCATTATTAAACGTGAGGGAAAAATCTATACAGCACAGTATCACGATATTTTATGTGGTGACTTTATATCATCTCATGGCCACCAAGTTAAATCAGTAAAACTAATCAGCTTTAATGTTGACTACAATCTACATTCAAAGAGCACACAAGAAAAAGAATGAACCGGAATGAAAAAAGTTTCTCACAGCCACAAGTTTGTCCCCTATCTGTAGCCGTCCGTCTTTGTGCGCAGCTCCTCCCTCGATGACCTTGGTCACATAGATGCCGTTGTCACCTGGGACGTGTTGGTTTCCAACTCCACCTGCTATACTGAATCCTAAACCTGAAAGAAAACAGCAACAAGTCCGAAATGTTTGATATTCTGACAATGTTGTCTGTCATGAATTTAAATGCAGTCCTGCCTTTTTTTGTTTGCTCTCCACTTTTTAACAGTTATGGCAGTTAGATTTAATACGATGCAGCTTTTAAGCTTCAAGTCTTTGATTTACTTTCCCATGATCACATATACTGCTATACTATAATGTTTTTTTGCTGAAACATACAGGAAAAAAAGCTTGTCACTAAAATGCAGCACTCTAATCTTAAAATGATCATTCAATGTGCTGGAAAGAAGCAACAAAAAACAAAACACACATATATATGTTTTACTGCTGACAGACAGCATCAGGAGGCCTTTTTACATTCGTAGTTTTTTCTCACCTTTGGGCCCTTTGACTAGCTTGATATCCATGACTCTCTCAGTGAGGCTCCTCCTTCTTCGTATACACAGTCTGACCAGACCTCCTGCCTCCTTCAGTGCCTCCACAGCTCCACTGTGGGTCACCTCCCTGACGTCGGCCTCATTGACACGGACTATGCAGTCATTCACCCTGCACAGAACACAGAAATGTCCAAACAGAGGATTACTGATCAATTCACAACAAACAATGTGATCAAAATCGAATAAAATAAATACAACTGAATTATTTTAATTTGTGTGTGTGTGTGTGTGTGTGTGTGTGTGTGTGTGTGTGTGTGTGTGTGTGTGTGTGTGTGTGTGTGTACCTGAGTCGTCCATTCTGAGCGGCGGCCCCTCCAGGTATAATCTTGGTGATGAAGATAGAAGGATCTTCTCCAATGTGAGGGTTGTCTGTCCCTCCTGCGATGCTGAACCCCAGACCTGAGTTACCCTGAAAATAAACATGAAGAGTCTTAATGGAGAGAAAAAGAAACCTTCTGAACACACGAACACTGGATATTATCTGATGTCTGAGGTCAGGAGATCAGTCAGGGATCATACACACTCAGCGATTTTACTGCTTTTATTTTTCTTTTATCTCTTGTTTTGATTCAATGTCAATACAAAAATGCCAAATCTTAGTATTTGAATTTCTTTGTGTTATAATGTTCTTTTCTGTCTGTTTGTTGTTTTTCCAATTAATGACATGTTTTTGAAGTTTTAACAATATGTTGCCAACTATCATTTGAGAGCAGATCTTGGATAAATGACAGAGTTACTCATATTGTTTTTAAAAACTCTGCTTCATGTAGCTGTCCTTCCACAGAATGATAACTTCTTCACTGAGACACCCAGATACTTTAAAATCAATATTTAAATAACACACAGATAGTCATGTTTGTCTTTATTCTTGACCAAATGGAACTCACTGCTCCTTATGTCGCCTACATTTTAACTCCTTAAAAAAGAAGTTTGTCTTGTGAATGAAGAACAAGTTAACTTGTACTCTTCATTACCAAATGACACACAGTAGAGCACCTCTGTACGTTGACCTCGGTAGCTGATGACATCCATGGCTGCATGAGTTTCCCTCACTCTGTCATGCCTTGTCACCGGGTTTAAAAGTATAAGTGTAATGTCTGTGCCTGTGCTTGCGTGTACGTCCATGGTGTCTTTAAAGCAGATCCCGTCATGCAGACAGAACCAGGTCACAGGAGAATAGAGAAGGGGAGACAGAGAGAGAGAGAGAGAGAGAGAGAGAGAGAGAGAGAGAGAGAGAGAGCCTCAGGGGAGAGAAAGGGGAATATAATGAGGGAGGGGAGGGGTTGAAACAGGAAAAAGAAAGTAGGCGAGGATGGACGAGGAGTAGAGAGGACTGAGAAACAGGGTCAGCAGGGTTGGACCCAATGAAGACCGAGCAGAATAACAACTGAGAAGTGAGATAGCTGGCAGGATTTATTTTAGAATTAATAAGAGAATTAAGAAATTCAAAACAATATATAAAATAACATGACATTATTATAAGACGTCAGATGTCAGTAGAACAACAAGCTTATGATTATGGAAACGTTGTTCATCAGCCTAACCTCGAAATGGAATATTCGGGGGGGGAAATGTTAACATGTTTTTGTGTTATCTAAATGTTTACTCTACAACTTCAAAATAATAACTTAGAATCAAAACAGTCTCTTTATTTACTGGTGTGCAGAAGACAAGAACTAAAAACAAGCTAGCTGGACTTTAAACTCTTTTCAGCATATTTTTTTGAATTTGAATTCAATGGCTGTAGCTCATGAACAAAATGCCTATTCATATACAAATTATCGACATAGGCAAGACCTGTTATATCATCATAGATACAGAAATCTCAATGAGAAATGCAAATGATCAAACCTTAGAATAATGAGAACCATAGAAAGTATTTTCTCTTTTCTTTCTTGTGCTTAAAGTCTGATTTATGTGATTTGTTTGACTTAACATCTAGCGCTGTTAAAAGTTTGCAATCCACGCTGTAGGTAAAATCACATTGTTTGGTAGGATCGCTCTGATACCAGAGAATTAAGCTTCAGTTCAATACTGAAAATCAAACAAAATATATATCTCTTTTAAAAGAGAAGTCCAACATGCAATAACTTATTAACGACCCGATATAGTATAAGTCCTGCACACTGTTCTGTTTGGTACAGAAAACAAGAAATGTATTTGTGCATTTTAGATCTAGTTACCTTATTTGCTTTGTGTTTGAAACAAATATAAATGTGACTTTTTTTATCTATATGAGATGCCAAGAGAACTTGAGAAAGGTCTGTATTTACGGACCATGAAACTGTGATCACTGATGTTGTCTTTGTTTCGCTTGTGGCAGTTCTGGGTTCAAATAAGACTGAAGATCTTTAGTTTCTTCTTTTAGCTAAAACCAAGTTGTCTCAAAGTCATTACAATGATCTCTCTTAAGTCTAAGGCCTGAGCCAAAAAATGCATTCTTAAATCGTTCACTTCATATGTTCACTCCTTCTCAGCTTTAATTCACTTTTTTTTTTCCAATCAAAGACTCAACTTCTTACAGTTGAGTGCAGACAAGCACTCAAAAATCATTGAGCTTCTGACAGCACTGATGATGTTTGTACTGTAGAGTGATTAGGGGGAGAGTTGGGGGGAGGACGTGGGTCAAGCTGAACAGATGGAGACACTGTGAAGGGCTCGTGTGTATATTTACAGTGTGCATAACAACAAGCCAGCATTAAAAGAAGGGAGTTCCCATAATTGTGTTTGAAGTTCTTACCCGCTCCAGCGCGATTTCCTCATACTCATAGTCTGCTTCTGTTCCATTGGCCTGTTGAAGAGGAAGAAAGTGGTGTCATGAGGAGTGCAGCTGTTTTACTCTCATGGATGCTTGTTCAACTTTACTCTTTTGGACGTTTATAATTCCTACTTGATGTTTCTCTCCGGGCATGTACGTAACATTCAATCTGAAAGATCATCAAATCCTGCCCTGCTTTCACATGACATGAATGTGCATTGACTATTGTCTGCCAGTATATTTCATGCCATTTAAAACCACCTTAAGTGTTCCCTTTCTTCACCTGATACAAAGTGGGAGCTGTGGGTCTGACCATTAATTCACGCAGAAGGTAAAACAAACTGCATTACATTTCCGTGGCGTGCTACGGAAAAGTGAATTTAGATATTTGCTTCATGAATGACGCATGAATCCCAGAGATTAACTCAGTAATACGTATTATGTGGTGATGTATCTCTGATGTCATATTTAAGAACATCCCTGATGAATTACCCAGGAGCCAATCAGGCTGCTCAGCCCTCGACCGCCTTCACGTTAAAAAATGTATCGATAAATCTTTATTTCCTGAGTGAATTAATAGCACGCAAATAGATCCGATGTATTCTATATTTTCAGTTCCCCTACGGTTCATACGGGGATATGAGCGCCGCGTCGCTGCTGTAGCTGCTGCGCACACATACAAACACGTACACACAAACACTGTGGTCGAGTGCCATCCCAATGGCCCATGTAATCCCTTTGGCTGTAATCTGTGTCTCTGTGCAGTCAGATTAGTTTAGATTTTGAATTTCTGTGGTTTCAAACAGAGGGCACAGTCTTCCATCAGCCATCATGTGCAGCGAGGTTTGTCTGCTAGAACCCGGCACACACTCTTAGTTGATTTACTTAGCATTGAATATTGGATTATCTGCTATAATCAAGGACAGAAGTCATCAGTATTCATGTTGTTGAAGGTTCCACTTGTTGTGTGATTGATTTTCAAATTGAGACGTTATCAAACACTGATAGTGAAAGCCTTCTTCCTTTATGGTTTTGTTTACTGTTTAAAAAGGGGCAACTTTGACTAATATCCAAGTCTTTGCCTTTATCATAACACCTCATATTACTGCTGTTTTTGCTGTACGCGTGAGTCTTTGGGAGAAATTAAAAAAAACAGTCCACAGTCATGTGAGCTGAAAGTGAAATCTGCGTGAGAAAACTCATTTCCATCTCTTTGTGTGCTATTACAGGCAGTTCAGAGGAGAGTATTTAAACAGTAATTACATAATAAACTTATCTAACAACAACACACACAGATTCTCGGTGGCAGCTGGCTTCCAGTAAAATGACATCTGGATCCATCTCATTCTGGACCGAGATTCAGCCCAAATCCAGGACGCTGCCATCGCTTCTGTGCACTTTAACTGACGACAACGTTGACATAACTGAACTTTTTTTTTTAAATGATTCAAAAGTTAACACTGAACAAGTCTTTTATTAACTACTTTCTTTTATTTTTTAGGATAAAATTAAAGGATTTGTTCCAAATAATTGTAGATTCTGAAACACTTGCTGCTACATTTTCAACCTTACAATTCACAAATTCAGAAGTTTGCATTGAAACTTTTTAAAGTTGATTCAGTTGAATTTTAAAAACAGTGGCAAGGAGCAAGGATGACAACTGTTGTGCATTGAGGTGCTACTCAGGTACGGTGAATAGGATCACAAATCTTTAATTGTGTAACAACAAAGAGATAGGATATATCCACTACCTGCTAGTAAAGCTTGAAGGAGAACTTTGAAAATATATTCATAAATGAATGTACTATAAGTGTGACCTCTGCGTGACCTCTTCAGAGAGGCTTAGATACTCCGCTCTGCTGCATAGTTCTCCAAATCCACCTTAAAAACACATTTATAGCAGTCTTAGTCCAGCTTTTCAATCAGCAGAAAAATATTGCACTGAGGACTGGAAGTCTGACAAATAAACAAATATCTAAGAGTGCATGCATATTAGAAATTCTCTATGAGTATCTTCCGTTTTTTTCATGTTGACGTACCACCTGAATCCTAAGAAATAAAAAAGCACTGCTAAATTGCAACCAATTCACCGGAGAGTCGCTGAAAGGTCGCTTGAGCCTCTCCTCCCTGCATCATTATTCAGTTTAAGATTCTTCAGTGCCAATAAGGGAAATCTGTTTGGCAGCGGGAATACACGGAAGACAACACATACAGGGACGACATCACTGATGAAAAGAGTAGAAAATCAGACAACACAATATTAAACAATATTGTTATTGGTTATTATGGAGATTAAGCAGGAATAATATTCCCTATAGGCCTTTGTCTAATTTGTAAAATGTGAAAAGTGAAAAAGGATTGTTAAATTAAAAAATTGTAATTTTATCTTATTGCCATGAATCCAGACTTTTTCCGTGTTGTTTTTGAAGGATTAAAAGGCATCCTGGCCAAATGCATGTCATTGCATTGACTGTACACTGTGTGTTTAATGTACAGGCCAGGTAAACTGAAATGACTTAATCGTTGCTGTTGTGAAAACTGTCACTTGTTTACATCAAATAATTGTTCTTATTAAGACTTGTGTTATATGCTTACACAAGAAGCTGCACCTCCGATCAGAAGAACATTTTCAGACAAAACCTTTTAAATGCTCTAAAAGGGCACTAGTTTATTCTTTTAAACATCAATCTTCTTTTCTTTAGGGAAGAAAACGTTTCATTATTAGTAAATATAAGTTCTTAGCTTTTGGAGTTCAGTGATAAGAAATGTAAATTTGCAGCCCTTTGGCAGTGGAATTCCCTTAAGTCTTGCCCTCAAAACAAGAAGTTCCTTAATACGCCTGACCTGTACTGTTAATGTGAGACGAGCCACCAAAGGTCAGGAATGAGGGTTCAGGGTCACTGACATTCATCTTGAATCTGTGTGTGTGTTTGCCCTTACTCGCCTCTTTTGCAGTAAAGTCTTAAAAGACAACATAAATAGGAGCCAGACATGGCCACTTTGATGTTACAGTTCTGGCACCGTCTTGGGTAAAGGTTTCAACTTGGCGTCACAGACAACATATTCAATTATTACTCACATAAGGGGGGGTGTCGACGCTGTCGGTGTTGACCACCACTGGAGGGGGGTTGGCCTGCAAAGAGAACAGCACAACACCTTTTAGTCAAAAGTAACACTAAAGACAGTATTTAACTACCACTGACAATCATGGTTAACTTCAAAACACAGACAAAGAGATCTGTAACAGTGACTTACTCGTCTCATGTTTTGGTACAGCATGTTGAGTACATCTGCTACAGATTACCACCACGGAGCGACTGCATACACCGCATGACATACTGCAAAGCCCTTATAATGGACAACACGTATATACAGTATACTACACTGAGAGCACAGCACTGTAAACTCACAGACTGTTGAATGAAGCTCTGAAAAAGTACTTCAGCTCTAGCAATTCAGCACAGCATCATAATAGCCTGTACTTTACTTTTACATGTCAGATTGAACTCTTATTTCAACCGCATTATGGCCTGGATAAGCCCAGCACAGCACGGCTCGGGCTGAAGCAGCAGGAGATGATCAACATTATCTTCTCTCTTGCTCCCTAAGCTAGCACAGCAAATGACAAACCTCAAACTAGATGCTAAACATGCAACATGCTTTTCTCCTTGTATGTGCAAAAGGAGCACCCATCTTATCAACCTTTCATGATCCACTTTTCCTGATCTGCTTTCCTTTTCTTTACCCCAGAAGGATCTAAGTGCTCGCTCCAAGTCCGCCGTCTGCAGCTCTAGTCATCCAAACCCGACAAACCAGCAAAGAGCAGGCCAATCCCAGCGCGATAATCTGACGCTCCAGCTCTTGTGACGCAGGCCCAAAAAAAAAAGAGTTTACAAACGGACGAGCTAACTACGCATCGAATAAGTTAGCGCACCAAATAGACAGTCCAAGCAGACTTCACTACACGGCATCAATAAGCAACAGAGCAGCAACACAACTATCCCTTTACACTAATCTCTACCTCTCTCATTGTCCTTTTTCCACTCTCTCTCTCTCTCTCTCTCTCTCTCCACCACATGTCCAACTGTCTGTCAGTCAAGCTGACAGGATGCTTGATCCCACATGGGAGTAGAAAGGGAGAAAGAGAAGGGATCAGAGGGATTATAGGTATTGGGGGGGAGGAGTCAGATCTGTCCCCTCGACCACAGCAGTGAGGAGCAGAGTGAGCAGACAAACTCACGGACATGAGCTATAAAAAAATACAGATTAAGAGTGTAAGAAAAGACTCGCTGGGTGGGTGGAGGGTCTTACAGTACAGTGTGTGGATGTGGAGGGAACAGCAAAGGCTCGTCCTGCCACAGTGTGTTTATGTGTGTGTTTATGTGATTGTTAATGTGGATGGTTATCAGGTGATGCGTCATTTCTTATTTTTTGTTTACAGGCCCACTTTATTACAGAGATGTGACAGTGGATAGAGTCAGAAATCAGGGAGACAGGTCAGATTCAAACCTGGGCTGACGGCTGTTTGACGACTGTAGCCTCGGCCACCGGTGCCACATACTTTACTTTATATGCTAAACATGGCTTCTAAGGTCATACAAACATGTAAAGGTGCTGGTAGCGTTGTTTATCCCCCCCCCTCTCTCCATGATTTAGGACTCTTGACACTTTCCTATCTCTTAATAAAGTCATATAACCTGTGGCGTGATGTTAAGTATGGCCTCCTTTCATGAGGCTTAACTGTGTGCATTGTAAGGAAGTTCAGTTTCCATGTTCAAGCATAAACCACAGAATTGTCCAAACCTAAAGTAATTACTGTAGAGAAGAGTACGACAGGTTTAGAATCAAACAATACCAACTCTACAAAACACCGTTCACGCCTTTCAAAATTGATTTAAAAACCATTTTAACCCGTTGTTGCCCAGCTCGAGGTATCTTCTTCTTTAGTTTTACTTTCTGAATGGGTGAAGGATATATAATTGTAAAGCAATGACTCTTTTTGTTTCCATCATTTCAGCGGAAAAGCTCACATCGATTGCTAATGTAAGCTAAAATACGTCTAAGCTGACTTCCTTCTTCTAGTTTAACTGTCACTTGTCTGAACTTTAAAAGACTCTCAGGTTTTTAACAACAGTGCTGTGCACAGTACTGTCTGTGTGTGTGTGTGTGTGTGTGTGTGTGTGTGTGTGTGTGTGTGTGTGTGTAGGTGTGTGTGTGTTATTCACAGAGGGACAAATCCAGTGTGTTAGTCAGCTAGTGATTCCATCAACACGCCATGTCAGACTGTAGGCTTATGTAATGTCAATACGAGTGTGTTGTGTGTGTGTGTGTGTGTGTGTGTGTGTGTGTGTGTGTGTGTGTGTGTTACATGAAAAAGGCCAAAAGAACAAACGTGCAAATATAAACAAACAAGCCTCTCACACACAAACACACAAACACAACATCCATACCCAGACGTGTGTTTTTTTGTCGCTGTATCCAAGTGATGGCGAGCTGTTACATAATTGCAGTTACAGCAGCTTTGTTACCATGGCATAATGTCCTGCTTCAGTCAAGTACAGCACAGCTTAGACACAGATCCAGACTCTCATCAAACAAAGAGACAGAAAACGGCTTCCATCATATTTCTAGTTTCTCTTTGCAGGATTAAAATATGCTTGAGTAAGAGAGAGAGTGTGTGTGTGTGTGTGTTTTCATCGTCAGGTTGTCTGTCACAACACTTCAATAAGCAGAATAATAATGAAAAGATGAAGAGAAATCTAGAAGATAATGCTGAGAAACAGTATGAGATGCAGCGGGTTTTTTAAGTCAAAAAAAATTATTGAAGCACAGAGCAGCTGTTTTGGCCATCCAACTTATAAAAGTCAGGTGACCTACTAAGTCATGACACACAACTCATCCAGGCCTTTCTCACCTCCAGGCAGCCCTCTAGCTCCAGGAGCTGTAATACATGCCAAACTGTGACGCCGGGATTATGATGAGGGTGCGAAAATATGCCCACATCACACCCGCCATCCACCCTTCACTGGCATCAATTACAAAATCCATTGAAAGGCCCCGTCTGACTTGAAGGACCTGCTGACCCATCAAACTGCCAGAAACACCAACACCAACTGTCTCCTTCACTCCAGGACTGAAACTGCAAACAATGGGGACTCGAGCCTTCTATTCTGCTGTCCCGTGGCCTTTGCCCTCCCAGGCCACCTGAGGGCACCGCAGCCTGTTTAGAGGTTTATGAAAGGACTACAGACTATTCCAAAACAAAGCCTTTACTTCATTCTGCCTGCCCTTGTTTTTATGCTGATTTTTAAAACTCGTCATGATGAATGCTTCCCCGAACTAAAACGTTTTGAGTTGAAATCTTGTCAACAGGAGACCATTTCACATCGATAACTTGTTTGAAAACCAACACTAAAGACATCTTTGGGTTCGGAAAAATAAGTATCAACAACAGGTTATAACACTAAAGAGGTATGATGATGAGTCACATCTTTAGTCTCTCCTAAAAATTATTTTAAATTGAACCTATTATAAACAAAAGCCCGCCCTGAGGGATGACAACACACATTCATTTCCACAATTACGCCACTCCTTATATCACTTTCCCCTTCTTTCTTGCTAATGTGCAATAAAACTCCATTTGACTAATGAGTTAATAAGATGGAGCATGACTCTAATCGAATCAGGACAGCCATGGTAATCACGCTAATCAGGCTAATCAGACTATACATGCTAACTCTGATCACTGAGCCTGGAGCAAATGTAAAGCAGAATGACTAAAAAAGCCAATAAACCACAGCTGGCATACTGTACATGATTTTTTGCTCCTTAGTTATTTATGTTTTTTTTATATATATATACATGGGATGTTGAAACAGACTGCTTATCACCATATAACCATTTTTGCATGGCTATTATAAACTGTACATTATCGTACATCTTGATTTTCAGGCAACAGCTTTTCTGGTTCTCCTCTAACTAAAGCACGCTCGGTTTGCTCAGTAATTCGTTGTGTTACCCAACAATGTGAAAAACTTCAACAAAGTCTATTTGGAGAAATACAAACTTGTGAAAAGAATCAGAAATGTTTGGTAATTGAAGTGTTTACATTAGAGACTGCTTAAAGCTGTGGACCTCGGCTCCTGTTGTAAAAAGGAAGTAAGTGCATATTTTACACATATATCACACATCTACTTCAAGTCTGCACCAACAAATACAATTTAAGAAGTATGCTCACATTTAGTGTGATATCGACGAGGTAGCAGTGCATGCTCAGGGTGTTACTACCTTGTGGTTGATAAAACACTACCACACAAACTTGCCAATCAGAATAGAGGCCTGGGTGCTTCTATCAAACACCGTATTTGATGGCAGTATTTTGAACATTTCAATGTGTTTGTAAGAATGTGCGATAATATAATTTACAGTTTACGGTTTGTATGCGAAACAGTTTAACAAGGCATTTCTGTTATGAATGGACCCATGAACAAAACTATTGGCTTTTCCATCAACCACATTTTGAAATTTGAGTTTAGTGAACACTGATCACCTGTGTCCTATAACAGTGTATCAGAGGTGGAGGGAAATAATTTCATAAAATGCACACAGGCACTTTTTCACTAAAATAGTAGCCGACAATTATCTGTGGTATGGAATCCCAAGTCGGAATCCTCCAAACAAACTTACCTGAAGATGGGCCTGTATTGGTGTAAAATGGTGGAGGAAGGGGGCTTCCATTGAGTGAGCTGTCCAGATATGAGTGTCATTTGGCCATGGTTTGTTCCCAGCCTTGCCCTTGGCTTTGCTCTTTGTGGGACTCTTTTTGACACTGTTCTGCAGGTTGGGAATCTTCCCTCTGGAGCTTCTGTTGGCCAGGTTAGTTGGAAGTGTGTTCCACCCATATCCACCGAGAGCTGCACACAAGGGGAGCTGCGGCGAGTGAAACGGATGGATGGACAGCGACTGGGAGGCGTGAGGAAGAGGAGGAGGGTAATGCTGGTGGTGGTGCTGTTCCAAAAATGAGTGATGGCTTGGTGAATGGAGCTGGATCTGCTGTTGTGGTTGTTGGTGGCAGAGTTGATGTGTTGATTGCGAGGAAAGCAGGTGACTTGGCGAGGCCGGTGGATGGCACTGGTGATGGTTTTGACAAACGTGCTGCAGCTGGTGGTGGCTTGGCGATAGATGAAGCTGGTGCTGGCTCGGCGATAGATGAAGCTGGTGCTGGCTCGGCGATAGATGAAGCTGGTGCTGGCTCGGCGATAGATGAAGCTGGTGCTGGCTCGGCGATAGATGAAGCTGGTGCTGGCTCGGCGATAGATGAAGCTGGTGCTGGCTTGGTGAGTGCAGCGTGCGATTTGGTGATGGTGGACCCAGCTGAAAAGTTGGCGATGGTGAAGCCAGCTGACGAGTTGGAGATGGTGGTGCAATGTGATAGTAGCTGGGAGAAGGTGAAAGAAGCAGGTGTTTTGGGGAATGGCAGCCATGTTTTAGCGAATGAGGATGATGACTTGGTGAATGCAAAGGTGAATGTTGCAGCTGGAGGTTTGGCTTATGTATTTGCAATAAACTCTGGTTGTGTTTTGAATGAGAGTGGCCTTTCCCTGCTTTGGCCTTGCCTTTGCCTGACTTGCCCTTGGTGGAGCCACTGCTGGTGCTGGGCTTCTTTGGGCTACAGCAGAACTCATGGCTGTGAAAATAAGTGGTCATAACTCGAGAGATAAAAAGTTCCAACAGAGATCCACTGAATCTTTCAATGTCCCCCTCACCTTATCATCTTCTTTACAGTATGATGAGAAAAAAGGAGTCGCTCCTCAAAATCACTTGTGTCCGAACAATGTAGGTCACACCTCTCCAGAACAACCTCTCCTCATTTGCCGCCAGGGCAGAGTTGGTAATCCTGCCCTTTCCTTTTCTCTTCTCTATATCAGTGTGTCTGACTGTGTTAAGATAACTGGAACATCAGAACATTGAAGCCGGATCCCAGTTTTGTAGTCACACTAAACATTTCTTTACACAATTGATAAGAGCGTCAGATAGTCCAGAAAAGCACTTCAGGGTATATTGACCGTTTTAACGTCCCTCAGCGCTACAGGGTCAACTGTAAGACAAAAGGTGCAGACTCAAGAAGGGTAAAAATGGCTTCAGGTCGTCTTCATCTCAGGATGTTTCTGTAGAGGACGCGAGTCGAAGATTTGTCTTTCTTATCCTGGCTCCACTTTAGTTGTTGGTCAATCAGAGTAGCTTGTATTTCCAACCTGTGATCTTGCGAAGTCCTGCTTTGTATCCAACATGCTGGGAGATGATGGAGGTCAATTCATATATTCCAAAATGAAGTATAGAGACAGAAAGCTGTAGATTGCTCAGATGAGATTCCTATTTGGATTCCATTTGGGTTTTTTTGAAGCCAAATGTCTCCATTAAGATTTCAGGTTCCATAGAGTCCAATAATATGTCTTCTTTTCTCTGCGTTGTCTTGTTTTGTCTCTCTCTCTTATTATGATTCGATGTAGGTCCACATCTTTAAGCACACTTCTCTTTCTCAGACTCTCTCATCTTTTTAAGCTGCCTCCCTCTCTCAGTGTCTATCCCTTTCTCTCTCTTCAACTCCCCCCCCCTCTCTCTCTCTCTTTCCTGGACTAGCCAATTAGGGGCTTCCCTGGACTCCTGCACATGACAGCAGCCAGGCATGACTAATCAATATGCAACCAGGGACAGTGATACAGCGCTCAACCAGTGTGTATGTGTGTGCACAATAAATGGAGAGCTGTGATTGGTGGAGGGCAGCCCCTTCCATCAACCTTTGTCTTGTTTCTTTTAAGCATCACATGCCAGGCCGGGTCAGCTGGAATACAGTCTATGAAGTGCCTCCTGTGTGTTTGTGTGTGTGTGTGTCTTCATGCATTGGCCTACTTCCCTGTGAGTGTGTCTCAGTGCTTCTGTGCTAAATCTGTGTTGAGGATAACGCCACAACACACACACTCAAACACACATAGTCCAGGACTCCAGGTGTAGTGTTGGTCACATGATGATTAGGTCCAAAATAGAGTCAGTTCAGTTCAGTAGCAGACGTTTGATGCAGTAAACATTGACCTGACAGTAAACATTGCAAATGTCTCCTCTTCTTTGAGTCACCAATTGTACAAGTCATTGCTACGGAAACTGGATGCTTTGTAATTACCAACCAAACGTGATTTTTTTTTTCCTTTGTACAAAAATTATTGTGAAGTATAGAAAGTCAGCATAAAAAATGAAATCCATTTGACATTACACAGCAGTTTAATTGGACTTTCTGTCGTACAAAACTTTTTGTTCCATTCTTTAGTGCTCCCCTGAGTTACCCAGACTCGAGTGTGTGGAGGCAGCTATAGAGTACGACAACAGCAGCAGAAGCAAAGTGAAATTCCCCCGAGGGGCGATGAAGTGTATCATGTCGTGTGGTGTTGCATCACATCCTATCCATCATGCCATTCCAACAGGGCAGGTGGTTTGATCCCCAGTTACATCTGATCCCATGTCTGTGTGTCCTTGAACAAAATACTAAGTTGGACCTTGATGGAAAGATCATGAAAGCATCCTGGATGCATCTCTGCCACCTTTTTATACAGATGAGTGTTCTTCTTAGGCAGAAAAGGATGTGAGAGCAGAGCCAGCGAACAAACACACGCAGAGCCAGCGATCAAAAGGCTTCTTCTCCTCCTCAGATCAGAGCTGGGAGCGAACTGTAGCAACCAGGTAAACCTGAATTCTGAAGTCCAAATTCTGATTTAATAAGCGTTGACGAAGCGTTCAAAAGAGCGGCTGTAAATATTGTAACACCCTACAGAGTTAATGAAAAGCTCACTCAACTTTGACATTCTATTTCTGAAACATCCTTCACAATAAAAGGCCCTTTTTCATCATGCAGTTGGAATGCTTTTAGTATGAAAACACAACATCAGCATATGTGGTGATTTCAGCGGCAGCTTTACGAAACTGCAAGGACAGAAACCAAGCTCAAAACCACACAGACCTGAGAACTGAAGTCTTTAAAAATAACTTTCTCTGGACTCGTAAACAGAAACAAGTTGAGAACGCATCAAACAGGCTGGACTGAGAGGAAGAGGGGGCTCTTAGTGCGTGAACATGTGTAAATGTGTGTCATCTCTTTTCATGATGTAATACTGTGATGTGATAGCCAACTATACCACAAAAAAGTAATAAGATATAAAGTACCGGGATTATGATTCTCAGGTCATATCTCTCACCACTAACATTTAAACAGGCAAAACAGAGATCACTCAAAGCCTCAATTCATGTTTACACTCATGTGTAGAATGAATAGAGAATTGCTATCTTAGATAATAACTGAATCATAGTTTCTGGTCTTTAAGAAATATCAGGAGCTGCCACAGTAATGGTACAACGAGCCGGACGAGACAAACACACAGGTCCAAATATCTCTCTACTGTCAGCTAATATATGCCACCACTCGCCCCAAAGCAGCCTGATAAGAGATGGAGAGAGGCAGATAGGCACATTAAAAAGCAGCACCCATGTGGAGAGCACAAAGAGATGAAGAGAGGGTGAGGGTGGTAGCGAGAGAGGCTGTTATTGCGTTTCTGTCAGTGTTCCCGGTGCAAAGTGCTGCTAGCGCTGCAGGCTAAGCGCTCAGTCAGGGGAGGATGAGCAAGGAGAATAGACTGTTAGCATCACAGTGTTAGATGAAGCCTGCACTAATACAGCGCTGCAGGCTGAGGGGGGGAGAGACGTAAAATAAAGATAGAGGAAAGGAGGGGTGTGTAGGATGACTAAAGGGTAAGGACTAGAGTTGAAGCTCTAGTTTAGGAAAATCATTTTTGTATAAAAATATCACTTTAATCGGTCAAACCGCTTCTAGTACCTTGTACAATTACTAGATCGAGTCGAAAGAAACACAGACCCGGCTCATTGCCCTGAGATATTGTTATTCAGGAAACATCTGAGTCAGCATGCCCACACCATGTCAAACTCTGCTAGTTTCACACCCACACTCCCTTTTGACACGGCCCTGAGAAGAATTATTAAGAAACGCATTAAGAAACACATCAAATTAGTCTGTCAAGCGTCACATCATCAATTCTGTGTAATGGCTTGCTTAATTGAATCCTCGCTTTCTCTTTGTTCTGGAACAGGGTGACCTGATGATGGTGTTTAGAAATGCGTCAAACCTTTAATCAGTGAAATGGATCTTAAATGGTCTGTGAAAGAACACATATTTATCTTTGCAGGTCAGTCGGAAATCCTGATTCCCCCACGATGCATTAACATCAAGTGTTCAATGAGGAAAGCAGAAGAGTCAGCAATAGTATATTGGGATGGGGATCCAGGGATTTGGAAAAAGTCTTGGATGAAACAGAAAACAGAATTCCCTTGACAGTTGCCCCCCCCCCCCCCCCCCCCCCCCCCCAACTCAAATGTGCAACAAGAAAATGCAGCAATACTGTCTGTGACCAGCAGGGGGGCTCAGAGTCCACAGCACTGATGGGAGCCTGAAGCAGACAGATACAAAGATTCTTCGCTATTATAATGCTCCTTCATCATTACTGAAATCTGAGTTTCAGCTGCCTGATACTATCAGCAGTGATTGACAACAAATATGAAATCACACAACAAAACTGCAACACTTCATCTCGTTTGTCAGGAGACAAAACTCCAGCACACACAGACAGACAAAGGGGGTGGGGAGAGGTTATAAATAGTTACATCTTATACACATAATTAGGACAGACAATAGCATACAAGAAACACATGTTTAAACATCTGTTGAACACAAAGCTACTGTTCAGGTTGGTGGTGGTTAGCTAATTGTTAAGTTTCATCTTACTACATGTGCTGACTGATAGCATCTCGTGTACAGCTTTTTTATGAGTAAATATCTCCTCTTGCATGATGTCCTCACATGTAGACTGATGATGTGATAACTGGACATTACTTTAAATAATGTGTACAAAATTCAAATTTGTAAAAATAATAATGAAATGACAGTGCTGCAGACTGTCAGTATCAGCTTCTATGAAAGTTCCTGAAGTCCTTAATATGACACATAGTGAGTAATTCACAGACACAGATGAACGTATTATCCAAAAGTAAAGATGACTATAAAAAGCATCTCAGCACAGCCGAGTCATGGTCTCAATGGATCAGGGCTGATGTGAGGTTACTGTCTGATATCTTCATTATCAAACTTCTCACCAGCAGCCACTCACGACAGACAAATTCAGGATTCATTTCAACTGTCTGCAGTGATTTCAGGTTAGGGGGGTGTTAGCCTTTTAATTGTAGCCGAACACATGAAAAATAAATAATGTGTTCTTTTCTGTAAAACAGGACAGATCCAGGTTTATCATTCAGAACCTATTAAACGTGGAGTGAAAACACTTTATTATGATGCTACAGCTAATGTGCTAACAGACAACATTTCAAATAGTAGTACCATTGCTCGTGATCTTTTTCGGCCCGGCCTCTGAGGCACATCGTGTGTTACCTCTAACTTTAGACCAGAGTGGGAAACAAGAAACAAAAAGTGGGATGGTGTTGATTTGTCAGTTCTCTAGTCTGAAAACATTTTCAACTCTGCCCACAATTTAGTTTAATAGCTGTTTGTACATAAGGACTGAAAGTTGACAAAATGGCCTGCTTTGTAAAGAGGAGGTCATGATTGGTGGCGCCGATAACGCAGCGGCAGCGCGCGCACCATGTTGCGAGGCATTGCTCCTCGCGCGGGCAGCCCGGGTTCGCGTCCGGCCTGTGGCCACTTTCCCGCATGTCTCTCCCCACTCTCTCCCTGTTTCCGACTCTATCCACTGTCCTATCAATAAAGGCAAAAAGGCCAAAAATAAACCTTTAAAAAAAAAAGAGGAGGTCATGATTGAGTTTACAAGACAACAGAAGAAATAACGAAGGATGAGTTAAAAAAAAAAAAAGAAGTGCTTCTCAGTTAAACTGTTACCTCTGTAGACAATTCACAGATAATGTTATGATCTGCTAAGGAATCAGGAAACAGGTTTACCAATTTGACACTCTAACTTATCCAAATAGTCACTTCTGGCACTTTCCCTCGGGATCAATAAAGTATCTATCTATCTATCTATCTATCTATCTATCTGTCTGTCTGTCTGTCTGTCTGTCTGTCTGTCTGTCTGTCTGTCTGTCTGTCTGTCTGTCTGTCTGTCTGTCTGTCTGTCTGTCTGTCTGTCTGTCTGTCTGTCTGTCTGTCTGTCTGTCTGTCTGTCTGTCTGTCTGTCTGTCTGTCTGTCTGTCTATCTATCTATCTATCTATAAGTCCAAAATGAAGACAGCAGCCAAACTGGGTGCAATGGACCACAAGTCCAACTCTTTGTACAGTCTGCAGTAAATAAAGAGAAGCTTTTATGATCAGAGCAATCGTATCAAAGGTATTTCAGGGTTAAAAAACTTCCCCCTCAAATATTGATATTCATAAAACATTTGAGTCAGCACACTCTGCTTAATTTCCTAAGCCATTACCATTTGACACGGATCTGTGAGGAATAATTCAGAAAGTGATTAAAAAACATATCACATTAGTCTGTCAAGCATCAATTCATTAATTCTGAGGAATGGTTTCCTTAATTCAATCCACGCTTGATGTTCTGGGTCAGACTGACCCATCAGACTGAGGGAGTTCAAAAAACGTGTCGGATTGTCACCACATCAGTCTGGGAGAATTCACTGTTGGCATTTTTATTTAATTTTTTTTTCAGTTGAAGGTTAAGTGATGCTCGTATCAATATATCAAAATGCTAACGGCGTTCAATCAGTACAGCAACATGAAGGTATCGCTTTCTTTGGGACCTATCAATGGCATATCGTCCCAATAACCACAGGAGAATGCTCTTTACATGTCGGGATATTTCGCTAAAATGATTCCAAGTTACTTCGCAGAGGAAAAAAGAATGTAACCCCCCAAAAAAGGGCACCAAATGAAATGTGACCAAACACAGAATGAGTATGTTGGATGACAAAAGCCAACAAATGTTGATACAGAACTCTGAGGTTCATGTCCTGATAAAGAGCAGATGTGGAATTATTTTAACCAACATAAAGTATGAATCTTTACGTCTGTCCTTTTCTGAATCTAAACAAGTACATTTGGTGTCTCAACCCAACCAAACTGCAACCATTTCACATGATTGTACTTTTTGATTTCATCAGGAGTTCATGCGGAGCAAAGGCTTAATTAACTGCAGACCTACATACAATAAATACAATTTGTTGGCTTGCATGGTCACCAAGCTACAATCCAGTATTATGAAGAGAAGGTGATGTGATAGTGGTGAGGTTAACAGTGCAGAACGTCTCACCCACATCGACATCCTCCTCGAACACTAATTGTTAACCTCAGAAATTAATCCTTCCTGTGCTTGTTGGAAAGCTCCTCAGGTCAGGACGCACTTTGACAGTAATTGAGGAGCTCATTTAGCAACTACAGGTCTCTCTTTTCTCATCTGTCAGCGTCTCATCCTCGCTCTTTTGCTGTTTTCTCTTGAAGGCTTACAGCAGCTTGTTCTTCGTCATCTCATCTGGCACAGCCTCAGTCTCACTGTGAAGTCATTTAGCTGTAATGGTATATGTAAGGGATATGGTTTTAGTCCCTGTGCAAATTAGTTTGCCACTCCGTCTCCTCCTTTCTTTATTGGGGTGTCTTCTGCCAGCCTCGAGATCTCTTCCTCCATGACTTAATTACAAACTCAGATTGCAGAATATTCAGTTGCTGCCCCCTGCCTTATCTCTGGCAGAGATCAAGGAGCTGCACCACAAGTTATGGAAAACTATGCAGACTAACTGTCAACACTGTAGGACTTCATAAGAGAGAGGTGCTGATTTATTCCTCCTCTGGTTCTGTAACTTAAGATGGTAAAACAACATGTTCCCCACCAGGTTCAAACACAAATGAGAAATCACACTAATGAGAATGACAAGAAAGCAGCAGCAGGCTATTATTCATTATTATCTCCTACAGCAGTTGTTTTGAATAAAAAAGAACAATTCAAATTGATCAATATAAGCCTTTAGTGACTTATCTGAATAACTTTGTTTTACTCAAACAACTTCCATAACCAAACATATTAGGCTGACTGAGATATACAGCAACAGAAGAGCAGCACATTCAGGCATTTGTGTCCAGTCTCTATATCCATCTTTTCTGTTACTGACTGTAAAATTATGATTTTGATGTATTTTTTCCTATTTTGGTTTTCTCTAATGTAAGCTTTTCAAATCAAAATCTTTGTTTTAAGCAGGCCTGTCTTTTAGTGAAACCCCTCCATGACAAAGTGTGTAATATTACTCTGACTGGTCTTATGACATCAGCGTATGAGATAAACATCTGAGAGCAGCCACTATATCTGCTTTGAAAGCTTTTGATTCACGTGATCGCCGGTCACATGCAGTGATGAAGTTTCAGTGTTGTAGCACTGAAAAGGTCAAGCCTTCAGCCGTGTCAAATGTTCCCATTCCCATTACTGAGGGACTGATGGAGCTGTCATGTTGTGTGCAGCCTCATTAGTTAGTGGTTATATTAAGCGATTGCTCTTGGTCAGCTAATCTGCGTTGATTATATCGGCAGAGACAGAGAACAGGCTGCAAGTAGAAGACTTGTGTCTGTGTGGAGACGTCTGTGTGTGTGTGTGTGTGTGTGTGTGTGTGTGTGTGTGTCTGCCTGTGTGTGTGGGAGAGAGCCGATATGCAAGCTTCATCCCACACACAGAAGGTGATGCAACACCTCCCAGACACACACACACTCATGCTGCCCCTATCTAATGCACTACTCACTGCTCCAATACAATGTGTGTGCGTGTGCGTGTGTTTGTGTGTGTGTGTGTGCACACGCGTGTTCACCACTGAGTGAGAGTATATTAAGATTTTAGGTTCACACATGCTCATCTACTTATTTTATTTTTCCTAACTCTATCTCACACAAACACACACACACACATGCACACACACCAACATGCCACACTGCTTGGTGATCAGCATAGCAGCATCACCATGACAACAGGTGATGCCGCCCGCAGCATTGGCCCACACTCAGTGGAGCTCTTTTGTTGGGTGATCACGGTTGAGGTTGTAAACATTTGCACAAGCCCCTCCCACCGATGACATCCCCTCCACACTGTTTGGATTGATTGTACTTGAACAAAAAAACACGGAGAATGATTGGTTGATTTTTTTTAAAGCAAAGAAAAACAACATTAATGATGCACAGTCCAACAGAAAACTACAGGCTCAACTCTGAAGAGGGTCTCTGAGGGCCAGAACAAGTTTGAACATGTTCAAGTGTGAATGTGTCACTGGTTTCCAGTGATGGATGTAAAGCATTTTAAAATCCCCCTCCCTGCCTTCCCCTGACCCGCTGTGGTGATGATGTAGTTGGTTTCTGAGACTGTGGGAGGTCTAAATTTGCAGTTTTGGTGTGAAGTTTCCCAGTAATACAACTCTAACTTTGGTTTATGACACACTGCCCACTCACTAACAGATGATCTATACAGATAGTGTGGCAGAAGCTGTGAACTGTTTGTGCCTAAAGATTATATTTAGCATAAAAGAAAATGTCACAACGTGTTCTGAGGGGTTAAAGTCTTAAAAAAAATTGGACTTCCATGTCCGTTTATTTAAAAAAAAATGGGAAGACTCAATATATTTTATCTAAATGAAACAAGTTTTTTCTACTGTTCATTGTGTGCATATTAAGCATGCCATTCACCATATGAAGCACATATGCACTACAGTAAGTGTTAATATTGTTCAATATAGCAATAATGGTATGACGTGTGATAAACACATAGTAAATTGTGCATTGTGCATATGAGCTGTGTCTCAATTGTTTTTTTTTTTCCGACTCTTCATGTTTAATAAATATCTGCTTGTTGTTTTTACCACTCCATTGGCAAGAATTCATTTGTGGGTAGCTTAATGCTAGCTTGAGCTTCATTTGAGTGCATCAAAATGTAAAAGCGTGGCCGTTACAGCCATGACTCTACAGTATACGAAAATCTGCCAAGCAGGTAGAAGTCGTTTTGGTTTTATTTCCTCATTTACTTGGATAAATTCAGACTTTTGCAATAATTACAAAAGCTGAAATTGTGATAACAATGAGAGATGAAATGTGCAGCCGAGTGCACATCTTTGATATGTAACTAGTCCATGATACCAAATACTTGACTGTGTTTATCTGACAGTGAGTCTTTTCTTACTATTTTCAGTCTTTTCATGTAGCAGTAGAGTTTTTTTTTTTCCTGAAATATAATATTTAGAAAAAACAGCATGGACTATACATTCAAGCCATTTGATCAGAATCTTTGAAGGCTGCACAACTACTGAATACTGACATTGTCACATCTGTAATATGATACACAAGTGGGATTTTTTTTTTTAATACAAAATATTTATGATCGCAGAGAATGTGTCAAAATCATCATGATGTGTCATTCTGTGTACCAAAACAAACTTGTGTTCCCACTTTTGGAGAAAAAGATTTTGCATGGCACATCTCTGCAGCATTTCATTCCTTCATTGTTATGCAGTGCTGTCATACGTTTAGCCTGACTCATGCAATTTTAGCATCTGCAATTTGGATATTGTAGTTAGCCAAAAATGCTTCGACTGGTATATTATTCCACTAAAAAAGCTAGAGTGCACTTGTGGAAGCCAAATATGGAAATTAAGAACACATGTGCATGTCCACCTGCTCCAGACAAATCCCCTCGAATTGAACCTTTACAGATAATTCTCAAGAGCAACAGGTTGAAGTCACATGACCAAGACAACCAGAGGAGCCTCCACATGCACAGCGCTATCCCATGAGGCACAGGTAGAGTGGAAAGTTTCCTTGGGCAGCATGAAGGATAATGAGCCACTCTATGGAGGAGCACATCGTGTGTGTATTGTTGAACTCTATATTGTGCAGGAGCACTTTGCTCCCACACATTTTCCATTTTAAAATGACCCAATATATAGAAATGACATTTCCATACCTCTTTCAAATTCCAGATATGTTACTCTGTGTTTTACAATTTTTGTATGTTGCTGTGAAAAGCCTCCCCATGCATTTAGTATTTATTAAAACGTTTGTGCTAAGCTTTCTGCTTCCTGAATGCTAACACAATGACAAAGAGTGCGGTCGTAACCTTAAAGAGAAAACTGAGGATGTAAAACCAGTAACACTTACTTACACCCACTGGGCTGTTTATAGTTAAAAACTCAACCTATTTAGACAGATAGCTTTGATATGTGCTCTTAATGTTGATGGTTTCATTATTGAACTAATAAAATGTGCATGATATGGTCTCATTGCCAGCTTTAAGCTAATAGGCAGGGATTGGGTTTCCCTCCCAGTCCTAATCAATCACTAATTCTCTCCCTCCGCATTTTTTCTCCTCACCCCTATCCATACAGTGTACCTCAATTTCCTGTGACCACTAAACACCTCTTTAAGGCTTTTAGAGCTCTTTCTAAAGGAGCGGGATGACTTTTATACCTCTGCTCTACCACTCATCAATTATACAGAGAGACAGGATGGGGGCGAGGAGTCTGTTCACAACAAAAACAATGAAAGGAACACAAACACAATGAAAAAGAGTTGGGCTGAGCGTAAAGGCTTTTCAACACGCGCGAAGATATTGTACAGTACAAGGTATTACGGTAAAAAAAAAAAAAAATATATATATATATATATATATATATATATATACATGACAGCCGATCAAGCCGATCCTGAGGCAACAGGATTCTGCACTGAACTCAGCAGGGAGAAGGTAGAAGATCGTTTTGGCTCTTTTCTGGTCTCTAATGGGATAAAATCAAACTGAAGACAAGCTAACGTCAACACTGGAGCCACTGAGGCAGGCGTATTGCTGATGGGCTAATAGCTCAAGGCATCAATACTGCTGTTTGACAGAAAAAGGAAGAGATTCTGCACTGAACGCGTTCCAGGGAAGATAAAACATGTCTGTGCTCTAACATATATCAGACCTCGACATCTTACGCTTGTATTCCACACTCCTTCTGTTCAGTATTATACAGTATACACACAATCCTAATGCAGCTTGTTCAAAAACTCAAATTTAACACGACTATGACTCCACCATGTTGAGTCACAAATCCATCAATGAACCCTACAACCATTACAGCCACATCTGTCATTTGTTCGTATCCTTTCATACGATCCACGTGAATCCTAAATGAACACATCCTCGCTGACTCTATCAACATGGCCAAGAGGGGTCTCCACTCCATAAATGTATATAAGGCTCCCAACATTTGTATAAATACAGATGGCATCAAGGGGATCGGCCAGAAAGCGTCATATCTGCTTCACTCTGAGGGATAAAAGCGCTCGACACATTGCTGAAGGGATGCTGTGTGCCCTTCTTCACTACCAATACACGGACACATCCAAATCTAGAGTTGGATATTTTACCCCACCGAAGCACGAAGCCGAGAAGGAAAGACGAAAAGGCGGGAGGACGAAGTTAGTCAGATATAAAATCCAAACGTTATCTTCCTCTTATCCACACAGAGTAGATTGTTTCAGTGGGACCATGAACGTAGGATTAATCGTTCAAATGCAACTAAACTACATATCACGTCCTGCAAACTGAGCTTTCTTAACAGCACTTTTTTTTTTATATATATATACTTTATTAATCCCACGAGGGGAAATTTGGTTTTCACTCTGCATTAATGGAGAGGTCTCAGAGTGAGGGGGCTGCCCACAGCGAGCGCTCCGGAGCAGTTTTTGGGGTTCGGTGCCTTGCTCAGGGGCACCTCGGCAGTGCTCAGGAAATGGACTGGCACCTCTCCAGCTACCAGACCAGTTTCCGGACTTGGTCCGTGCCGGGACTCGAGCCGGCGACCCTCCGGTTCCCAACCCAAGTCCCTAAAGACTGAGCAACTGCCGCCCCCCATTTATCAACAGTCAACAAATAAAAGAATAATGTTAATAAAAAGCAGTTAAATGGAATGAACTGAAACATGCTATTGTATTCAGTGTCAATGTCTGTATGGTACCAGAGTACTTATATTACATTCAGTGTTATTTATCATATCTAAAGCTAATGTGATGTTGTGTCTTACATTTGTGCAGTGTTTTACACACTAACATACTTTAAAACTTATCAGAAACAATTCCATCCCACACTGTCCAGTTTATGAATGTACCTTTATTTGTCAATTGACAGTAACGAATCAATGTGAGACATGACAGCTCATGAGCACTAGTGTTAAAATCTGTGTCTTTGTATTATTTTCCCCCACAGGATGCCCCGCCCCCAACTCTGACGTTGGCTCTGACCTTGTCATTTAAACACACAAACACTCACAGTTTAAAATGTATCATGGAATATTTTCAACCTGAGCTGCAAATTCTGCAGATCCAGACCACTTACATCAAAAAGTGAAAAAAAAAGTTCTCTCTTTGGACAGGACCTAAATCTGTGTGTGTGTTTGTTTGGTATAATGGCCTATCAGTCATGCAGTAAGTGCCTTAGACAGGAAAATGGCAACACCTTGGGAAATCACTTGCCAATATGATTACTGTGAGAGGGAGGGTTAACTTTTTTCCATGGGCCGTGCTGTAAATCTGCAGACAGCTGTGTAAGTGCTGCAGGCTTGGACATGGTGAGTGGTCCCCCGTCCACTCAGGAGTTTAAGATCGATTATACAGCTTTGGATCCAATGAAGTCATTACCTAATTTGTCATATAATGTAGAAAAAAAAGTGGGTTTTCATTTGAACTAAAAAAATAATAATAAAGATTTCACCCCTTTGATGAAGAAAAATCATCAATGTTAAAAAGTGTGATTACAACAGGTTTTTAAACCATGACATGTCACTAAGATGTCTGGTGAAGCCTGCGCCTCCCTCCAGAGACTGACAGAACAGTCAATGTGTGGCTAAATGGAGAGTCACATATATTCATATATTCCACATCAACTTAGCAGTGACGTTTTCTCTATCCTCCTGTGTGAGGATATAAGACTCTACCAGAGGAAACACTGTCAAACACTGCAGCTCATTGATCATACTTCAAAACAGATTCATTTGATTTTAATTGTATTTATTGTTTAATTGATTGATTTTCTAAACTTTATTCAAAGTAACTCTGTTATTCTAGAGACATGCTTCTCACACACACATGCACACCTGTGGACATGCATTTATGAAGAGATGTCAGAGTGCGGGGGCTGGTAGGGGGTTTGATGTCTTGCTCAAGGACACCTCGGCAGTGTTCGAGAAGTAGTCTGGCACTTGAGACCAGTGTTGCATATTTTGGTCCGTATCAGCACTTGAACCGGCGACCCTCTGGTTCCCAACCCACATCCCTTACGGTCTGAGCTACTGCTGCCCCAAACAAGACTTCATGTAACTATTTTAACTCTTTATAAGCCTGTGTTCATTTTCTTTTGTTATGAAATCTTTTACAATTTGCTGCAGATTTGGATGGAAAGTTCAGGAATGTGTGGAACATTTAAGAAAAAAATAATAATAATCTTTTCAGGACAAAAATATTGTTGACGGTGTTTCAAATGTGAAGTCTTACGAAGTGAGTTTTTTCAGGTGTGAATATTGTAGCTTCCAATCACAAGAGCAACCTTTGAAGAACAAAGTATTTTTGCAGTTTTGTTAACTCGGACGTCTGGTATCCAGTATCAGCAGATGGAGCTGGGGTGGGACTAAATATAAGTATCTTATATCAATATCTTGAACCATAAACATCTTTCAAGGCCAGATGGTGTTCATTTAAAATGCTCATAAATGAAATGGATTTAAGTCTGTGCACCCGACATCTCTCTTTAACTAATTCAAAGAAGAAGAAGGGACTTTGTGCTGCTCATAGAATAGGTGTCTGGTGCCCGAGGCTTTAGACACTTCATACGGAGATTTCAGCTCCTCAGAGGCTGCATCATGTGAAACCCTTAACCAACTCAGGAACATCGTGCCCTTCAGGGTCCTTCAGAGATTCTCATGACTGCTTTGCAAGTCGTGCTAACACGGAGGTCGTTTATATGAATGGATCTGTGAGGATTATAAAAAACCAGGGCACAGTTTAAGCTGATAACATTCAGAGTATGTATCGATGCTGGCCCTTTATTGAACTGGCCAAGTGTGTAACTGATAAATTGGGATTGGGATAAAGCTAATTGTATCATAAAGAAAGATTACAACAATTAGGGAAACTACTTTAAACAACAGTTCAAACATTCCCACATGGCTGAAGATGAATATATTTGTTTTTATACTTTTAAATAACTTTTTAACTGTCTTCTGGTAGCAGAAAAACAAACTAAATCTTTCTTTATGATTTTTTAAAGGGATACTATTGCTTGTCTCTACAGACAGAGTGTCAGTATATCACTTACATTAGAATACATTCAGCATGTTAACCCATGCATTGCTGTGGGGGTGGGGACGTGAAATATTTATTGGCCATGTAAAAAGGCCCCCACTCTAAATCCCGATCTTATTTAAGAAAACAGTTTTAAACATTTCATTAATTTTCCCACAAAAAAATCTTTTTGGTTCTTTTTCATCTTTCTCTTAAGCTGTCCCTGTGATGTTGTCTTTTTAATCAATGTTCCCGAGAATTTGGAAGGAACAGGGTGTATAAGTGGATTTTTGTCATCTTTTAAGGTGTGCTAACGTTTTTAATGGCCCCACTAGTTTTCCTCCTTTCGTGATCTGCTCGTCTCTCAAAGCCCTAGAGGTGGATATTTGACTCTTGCTGTAACTCTTGAATATTTTCAGAGACAGCAGACAAAGTTGGATCCTTTAGGAGGCTCATTTATGAGTGATGGTGTGGATCCGCAGCATGTCGCACTTTATCACCGCACTGTACGTTTGTTTCAAGCAAGTCAAACATTCTCTTCACATTATATTTAAATGTGATGCAGAGCTTTGTATTCTGTTTAACTCAGCACTTATGTGGCATATTGGGTAAAAATACAACAAAGGTGGATCATCCACACACCTTCATTCAAACATCTCGTGCCACTGGACTGGCACGGTCAGGCAACGCAATCGTCAGCTAAATGATGTCTTTTCCATGGCAACACACAAGCTCTCTAGGTCTCGTACACCATGCCAGGGCTCATTTCCATGACAACGTTATCTCCACCACAAACAGAGAGCTGCTTCAACTTCAATTTAAATCCAGCCTACTGCTTCTGAATGCCTCCCTGTTTCTCCGATTTGGCCAAGAAACTGAAACTGGAGAAAGTTCGCGAATGTAATGACCGGCCTCATGTACACACGTACACACACACACACACACACACACACACACACACACACACACACACACACACACACACACAACAAAAACCTAGGTTAAGTTACAAGCCTCCCACCCCTACCACCCCTCAAGCATAAAGCACTCTCTCGACACACACACACATTATACACACATTGTGACGTGTGTGTTACCTGGCCAGCAGTGATACAGTCAGTGAAGGCACTCCTTTTGGAGAAGAAGGTGAGGAGCTGCTGCCAGCGTGAGGAGGAGGTGGAGGGAGATGAGGAGGCGGGAGAGGAGGTGGAGGGGGAGGAGGTGTGGGGAGGTGCGAGCTCCTCTGAGGAGCCCCTCTTAGGTCCTAGTTTTTGTTTGACTCCTAGTCCTGCCCCTTGACCCCCGGACCCCCCGCCTACTCTGGCGCTTCGGGGGTATAGAGTGTTGTTTCCGAAAATGTAGTTCATCCTATCTGCCGCCTGTTTCTCTCAGGCAGACGGGTTCATGTTGTAGCGCTTCTCCACTGCTTCATCTCCAGTTTCTCTCCTCCGTCACTCGGCTCTCTCGCTTCTCTTCCTCCACCCAAAGTGTTGCACACAGTCTCGCTTTTCCTTTTTCTTCTGCAGTGGATTTTGTTGCTTTTATTCTTCCTTGCTAATTTCAGCTCCTCTTCTCTTACTATTATCTCTTTCTTTTCTCCCCAGCTCCCTCAGGAGTAAGGAGTGAGCAGCTGGCAGATCGGGAGGAGGAGCTGGAGGTGGAGTTGGAGGAGAAGGTAGAAAGTCCCGAGCAGGTAGACAGAGTCCTCGTGGAGTTTAAGCATCAGGCGTTCAGTCAGGGTCGCTGTACATCCACCCACTGCTTAATCCATCATCCCATTTGTCTTTGCTGTCCATCCATTTTTCCATCATCCCATCTTCTCTCTAGCCAGGAGAAATAACCACCATCGTCCTCTCTGGCAGTCCAAAATCTCCTTTCTTCAGCTCCTCTCTTCAACAGAAAGTGAGGGCGAGCGTGGGCCAAGCAAACGGCAGGATATGAGGATTGATTATTTGAGGGAGTTCACTCTTTCTCTCCTCTTTCTCTCTCCACCACACCTCTTCCTCCCTCCCTCCTGTCCAAGGAGATGACCAGTCAATCTCCCTTCTGTCACTGTGTGCGCTCCCATTAAATATGGAAGGGAGACAGAAGGGAGGGATGGATGGAAGGAGGGAGGTGGAAGGATGCAAGCGAGGAGGAGGAGGAGAGCATCTGAAGTAGGTGGATGGTTGGAAGAATCATTCTGCAACTCTTCTGTTTTCTCTCTCTTCCCCTCCCTCCTACATCTGTGATGTCGCTCCAAGTCTCCCTCTCTCCTCTCGTCTCTCTCGCTCAGTACAGCACATTATTCATTCTCTCTCTCTCTCTCTCTCTCCCCTTTTTCTTTTAACCCACCCACACCCACCTCCTCTCTCCCCTCTTTTTGTCTTTCAGTAAATTGTCTTTTAATGGAGCTGCAACCTGACGCCTCTCTCTCTCTCTCTCTCTCTCTCTCTCTCCCTCTCTCTCTAACTGTCAGATATCATTACGGGTACAAGCCACACCCCCTACATTCGAGACAGCCAATGACATGCCAGAGAGCCCCTTACTCCAAACATACACACAGACACATCTAAAACATGATGCCTGTTGCAGTTTATGCAGGAGACCAAGTTTACTGACACGGGAGAAGAAATCGAATGCTCACGGTGGCTAGACAATAACAAGATGGTTGTGTGTGTGTGTGTGTGTCTATGTAGGTGTGTGCAAAAGGGTGTGTGTGTGGGAGAGACAGAGAGAGGCAGAGTGAAATAAGAGAAAGACGTTCACCCAGTTTCAAAGTGACAACAATACACTCGAAAGGACTTTACCAACAGGTCTGCTGTGTGTGTGCGTGTGTGTGTGTGTGTGTGTGTGTGTGTGTGTAGGTGTTTGTGTGTGTGATAGAACTTCTCCTGAGGCTGGTTCCAGACACTGCAGCACCAAGCTCTCCCACACACTACACTCTCTATCATGATCACGCACACAAAAACACACACACGCTCACACACACAAAAACACACACACATGCTCACACACACAAGCAGACATACACAGACAATTCCAGAATGGAAAACAACAGGCTGTTGCTGGGCACTGACTGACATGAAAGGAGGAGGAAGAGGAGAAAGTAGACGGCTGGGCGAGCGAATGTCCTCACAACATCCCTAAAGCATGACTTAAAGGCCTGCAGGCTTGAGCGTGCTCTGGATTAGCTCGGTGGATCATCAGTCACAGTCTGACTAACGCAGCAAAGAGGAGCCCGCTACAACAAACTAATCAGAGCTTTTTCAGCCATTTCCTATAGCATCTCAGGTAGTTAGCCTACATCCACTGATAGCCTCCCTGAGGATTAGGCAGGTGGAGCAGGACCCCTGTCACAGCTTCATCCTGTGTTTCCTTGGGAACTGTATCTATGGCAACAGCTTTCAGAGTCCTGAAATACACCTGGCACTGGCTGATGAATGTGTTGTTTTCTGTGATCTTAAAAGATGTCACAGGGACTTTCTCATGTTGATTTCTTTACTTAACCAGAAGAAACCTGTCTCATGTCTGACAGGAGTGGGGGGGGCAGTTTTATCAGTAGACTAATAAAAAATACCCTGAACAAGGTGTTCAAAGAATAATGAGGCTACAGATGTTACCCATGTATCTTACTTGATGTAGCTAGTTGCCACTAACCTCTCAGTGTTTTCTCATGAAGATTGTCACTAAATAACATTGAAAGCTTGGGTGTTGTGGGAGCAACCATTACCCCTACATGCTTAAAAAAAATGTGATCGTAGCAGACAGCCTTTTAATTCCCAATAGCTGAGCTTAGACAGTTTCTTTTAAATTGAATGGCATTGCTTGTGACATTGTTAGCCCCACAGAGAAAGGAGATGTTGTTTCTATAAAAACAAAAACAAAAAAAACTAACATAACATAAGGCTCTCACATGCACACAATCATGATGCTAACAATCATGCTAACCATGCTGATGATTTGAATGTGTTTGGTGCTCCTATAGTCTAATCTTATGTTTACATTTTTTGTGTTTCAGTTGTAACTAAAGACAAAGTGGTATTAGGCGACTGTATGTATGCAGGTATTACAACCATCCTTGTTTCATGTTTTAAACACACAGTTGACATTATCCTGGTGATGGAAGAAGAGGAAAAGTTAGCATTAGCCTGATGGGAAGTTTTACATTTCTTGGTAATCAATCCAAAATATTTTACTACAAACTATCCAGGTAAAATATTTCAGTCTACAAACATGCATTGAGTGTTGCATGGTAGAATACAAGCTAAATGTATGTTCTTTAACCATAGATGGTATACGTGTATGGATAGAGCCTGAGTGACGTCACTCATCTGTTACTGCAGGCGGCTTTGTTGTCCCATCGATAAGAGTCACCATTCTGTGAATTCTGCCTCAGTCGAACTTTTCAGTGGACCTAATGACAGGCTGCATGGAGATGAGGCGGGCTTTCAACCTTTTCTTGACAAACTGTGACACAGCACCTGGCCTGCCCATCAGGACAACTTCCCTGTTATTGTAAACAACGTTTATCCTTCACAAAATGGATGAGCTATCAAAAAATTCTCCCTCCATAAAGTGTTTGTCGATCGAGAAACGAGGTAATCAGACCTATATTTTGAACCAGGCTGTTAATTTCTTTTGTAAATAAAAACTGCACGGTTTTAAAGGATGAGCTTCATCTTTCCACACCGGATGTTGCTGCTTGTCTTTAACACACTCTCTCTCTCTCAACAACACAGCTGCTGGCTGAAAACAGTCTATGGCTTTAGGTCGCATCATTAAAGCAACCTGGGCTCCTTATACAGCCAGGGGGAAAAAGCAATATCAATCATGCTAGCAGGGTAAGGGGACAGTAATCGTAGCTAGCATGATTTACAAGTGGAAGGGTTTCATTAGCATCTGCCAGTCACTCCCTACAGTAAGAGTGTCAGCAGCTCGCCACCGTAACAAATAGCCAAATACAAGGACATGACAGCTGACACAGCAACAATCCACTGACACACTGGCCACATTACAACCAACCCTCTCTCTCTCTCTCTCTCTCTCTCTCTCTCTCTCTCCCTCCCCAGTCAAATGTCAGTGACACACTGGCCACATTACAACCAACCCTCTCTCTCTCTCTCTCTCTCTCTCTCTCTCTCTCTCTCTCTCTCCCTCCCCAGTCAAATGTCAGTGAGTGAATGCCAGCTGTATAAATATTTCAGGACCAATTAAATAAAAGCACACATCATGCATGTTTAATGTTGAACTGCTGAGAAAGCCAACGTTGCCCTCACTTCCTCCACAGGTAGGCCGGGCTAATGATAGCTTAGCATACAAATCCAGAGTTCAATGTTTTGCTTGTTCTCCTGCCCTGGCTGTGGTCACACCACAATTTGACCCTCAAGCTGCAGTATTTGAAGTCCCTGTGCAGAAGGCTCGTCAGTCCAGACGTGCTGGCACAGTCACCCAGTAACTATACAGTTTTTTTTTACTTATCTGTTTGGACGAGCTGTAGAAGCAGCTGTATGTTGACTGCAAGCACTCAGACACTTGTCATACTGAATCAGCTCACCTTTAACTTTAAAATGGCTTTCAATGAAACTATAATAAATATCAGATTTGTGTCCTATAAAGGGAGGCTGAAGCAGCTACAAGCGCTGTAAACCAGACGCCGTACAGATCCATACTGCGGTCCATTCCAGCCGTACCTAACCATATTGGCTCCGCCCCAGCCTTTCCATTAGATCCCTTCAGTTTCTGGTAAGGCTCATTTTAAAGAGCTACATCAGGCTCCCCTGGTAAATACTGTGCATATGGAGGAGTAGACATAAAGCACTGCAGAGCAAATACAGCGCTGGCTAGAGCACAAGGAGTTTCTCAATCAGCCAGAACAAATATTAATCCTCTTAGATCGTGTTTGTGGGTGGGCTGGCTATTTTTCCTTAGCTGTTCAGCACAGTTTGTTCTCAACACTTTGATATTAGGAAACTTTTTATCAATCATTTTATGGTGAAAAGTGAAAAAGAATGCATGGTTACATGATAAAGGAGTAGACAGAAAACGATTGGGACACGCTGCTAAAGAGAGAGATATTTGTTGATGAGGACAACATGTTTGCAGTCGGCTCATCTTTTACAACACTTCTTATCCTAAATAAATATCATACACACTCACCGGCCACTTTATTAGGTACGGCTGTTCAGTTCTTATTGCAAATATCTAATCAGCCTATCACATGTGCATTTAGGCATTTAGACATGGTTGAGATGATCTTCTGAAGTTCAAACCAGAATGGGGAAAAATGTTGATTTAAGTGACTTTGAATGTGGCATGACTGTTTTTCAGTATTTCAGTAACTGCTTGTCTATTAGGATTTTCACGCACAACCATCTCAAGGTTTTACACAGAATGATCCGAAAAAGAAAAAAATGCCTTGTTGATGCCAGAGGTAAGAAGTCAGACCAATAGCTGGAAGTCAACAGTAACCCATATAACCACTCTTTACAACCGTGGTCCTTTTATGACGACCGTGTCCCCATCTTCTGATGACTACGTCCAGCGGGATAACGCGCCACTTCATAAAGCTCATATCATTTCAAACTGGTTCCTTGGATATGACAATGAGTTCACTGTCCTCAAATGGCCTCCACAGTCACCAGATCTCAATCCTATTGAGCATTTTCAGGATGTGGTGGAACGGGAGATTTGTCACATGAATGAGCAGCCGACAAATCTGCAGCAACATGATGCTATCATGTCAACATGGACAATCTCGAAAGAAATGTGTCAGGCACCTTGTTGAATCTGTGCTATGAAGTATTAAGGCAGTTCTGAAGGCAAAAAGGGGTCCAACCCGGTACTGGCGAGGTGTACAGAATAAAGTGGCAGAGGAGTGTGTGTTGTCATGGAATCCAATTTCACCATGAAATATGTCTGGATACAAAGCATGACATGCTGCGTGCAGGGTGTTGCCATCTTTTATCGATTGGTTAATAACAAAATGTTGTATAAAGAGTTTGTGATTTAACTATTGCCATCATGTTGTTTTTGGAGCCACATTGTTATATTTGTCGTTGTAGATCTGTCTCTTTAACCACCTCTCTCTCTCTCTCTCTGTCCCACTTTTCAAGCCCAACACAGACGCTGCAGACGGCTGTTCAACATGAGTCTGCTTGTGCTTGTGGATTCAGCCTGTTAAAAAGGACACCTGTGGCCTGTGGTCTTTCTGCATGTACAGTCCTCAAAGAGGGCTGCATGGAGTCCAACCTGTGGCTTCATGTCATTCCCCACTCTGTCTTTGTGATGTCCGACTCTATCCATTGTCCTGTCTCTTTAATAAGAAGTGTGAAGTTCCTTTGAGATGTATTACCAAACAGATTAAGGTGAAATTATTACAGTTATTATGAATAACTCTAAGGCTTAAAATAATGTTAACAGGACAATGAAATAAACATTTACCCTGCTGTATGATTGTCATGAATAAGCAGAAGAGCTTCAGAGACCATAAACACCAGGCTGTAATGTTGTTTAAAACAAATGGGGGAGATGAATCCCCCGAGCGAAGCCAGTCACAGGCTTCTAAATGTTTGTTTGGTGTTTGAATGTGAGGTCAAATCTTTGTATTCTCGCTCTCGAGTCTTAATTTGTCGCAAATGAAGCCGCTGTGATGTAACACAAATCTCAGACCATGTCGAACAATAAAGTTCTGTCAATCAATAAAGAACCCATTCAGCTCTACAAATAAACAGGATCCAGTAAAAAAAAGTTGGTTTGCTCTGTTATATGTACAGTAGCTGGTTTATTAAACCTGAAAGCCTTACAGACTCTTGATTTCTATTAGCGTATCTGCAGGAGGGGGAGAGAGTCACTCGGGAGGAGTGATTTTGCTGACTGACAGCTTGGTTAAAATCCAGCAACAAATCTGCCCCCTCTCTCTGTGTCTGTCTGCCTGTAATTCTCTCTTTATCCCATCTCTCGCTGCACCCTGGCCCTCTCAGTCTTCGCTTCCTTCCTAATTATCTGCATTAGCTTAATGACTAAGAGGCACTATAGGGTCTCTGAGTGGACTGTATGTGTGTGTCTGGTTCTACGTGTGCTATAGAGAAAAATGCAAGTCATTTTTAACCGTCTCTCCTCCAGCCACTGCAGTACATATAAATTTTGTCTGACGAGTACTTTCAGCAAAGTCAATCAAAGTGCTGCAGAGGTGGCTGTTTCTCCTCTTCAGTCTACCGTAAACTGTTCAACACATTAGTCAATGCTCTTAACAATGAGCCCTGCTATTTCATTGACTGACTCACTTTCATAACAATATTCAGTCATTCCGTCGTGACACCTTCTATTGAACAATTTGATGAATTCAGTTTCGTCAGGTCTTTCTCAACGGCAACAAACAAGATTTATTTTTTTTCCTCTGCCTCTACTGCCTCCTGCAGTTTATAAACTGCAACTGCATCCAAACTAAATCTACCAGTGAGGATGAGAGAGGACACAGTTCTCTAATGTTTTCCAGCTTTTCGTCCAACAGGAGATAAAAGACTTCATAGTGGAACACTAAGCATTTGTTCTGATATGTTTTGATCTTCATTAATTCAGTATTAAGTAACGTTGGAGTTATAAATGGGTGAGGCACCAAACATCCAGAGCATTAGTACATACGCTGTGATAACTGACTTCAAAGATGAAGTTCAAAGAGCAATATAAGCTGTGTTTTGGGTTCTGGCAAGACGAGATATGTGCGTCAAAGGTTTTTAGGGGGGAAAACATTTATGTAAAATTATTTAAAGAAGAGTGAGCATGCTGCAGAACAGGTTTAAAGAGGTTACATGTGACGCTCTTTAACCCTCAGGGTCGTGAGCATGTCGTCGGAGGGTGCAAACAAAGGACACACAGCACAGCAGTACACGGTCTTACACTTGTTGATTGTTTTTCTACTTTAAATTAAACCGCAAAACATCTAATCATGTTGTAAGAGCATATTAAAAAGCCTCCCTTTTTAAGAATATAAATGGTGGGTATTTGTTTCGATAATTTTCACTGCTGCTGAGATCTCGTGCCCTTTCGCTCTGTTTGCACAGAGGAGAAGTGTCCTATAATCAATTTACTGATGTTAAAAAGCCACGAGGCACATCTAAATAGTTGTACATGAGGTGGAAGATCTTGTATGACGTCTGTGAATTTTAACTAACAATTCCAACACATTTAGAAACATTGAGCAATCGGCATTACAGACACACAAAACACAACAAATAAAAAAACCAAAAACAAACTGCATGCTCATATAACGGGGACGTCAGAGACAAAACAACAACTAAAATCCATCAACATGACACAAAAGATCCGAGCGATGGTCGCATGCGTGGTGCTGAGGAGCGGGGTTACCTGGTAGTAGGGGTGGCTTTGCGGGTAGAGGGAGGAGAAAGGCGGGGCTGGGACTTCGTTCAGCCTCTCTCCCTCTGGGTGAGGCCACGCCTCGTCATCATAGGGAACATCAGGAGATTCTACCTATGATGTACAGACAGAGCTCAGCACCATTCAGGTAATATCCCTGTGTCATTATTCATCAAATGTTTGGTCATGAAGGGAGACGTGGAACTCATCTGTTGACATGTTGACATTCTCTAATGCATGCTGGGACATTCGTACTTCCCGTATTTGATTTGACTATTCCATCAATAGATTCTGTGAGACAACATGGTCCGACCTCTGCTTATATTTACATTGATTTCAAAGTATGATTACAAGTTGATCAATTCCACACTGCATCAGAACACGCTCATTATTCGCTCAGTGAGCAGACACACTGTTGATAAATAAAGTCTTTCATTCAGTCTCGAGCAGGAAGTCTCTAACATCAGTGACCATTCATTTAAACCACTCAGATAATTCGATAATTCATTCATTTATCAGTTTAGGTAAAAATAATGATATGAAGATGACCATGCTTCTGATGCTGTTTCACATGTTAAATGTCAGAAGCTCTGAGCTACAACATTTATCGATCAGCATACCCAGTTTCCCACCCTTTTTTCTTTTTTTAAGAGTTTGGCTTCAGGTTACATTTTGGCCAAAACGATATCTTTATTTGGAACGATGAACATTTGCTTAGACTTGAATCTTCCTCATCTATTTTTCCATGACAGGTAACAGGACAACATCGTTCTGAAATTCAGCTTCAGGTAGGTGCATTTACCAAACCAGGAAACAACTTTGGGAATCGCTCATTAGCCTGGAGCTTTATAAATGGTAAAAGATACGTAAAAAAAAATAAAAAAATAAAAAAAGCATTTACTATGAAATGTTGAATCGAACTAGATTTTTTATGTATGCATGGACTGTTTAAATATTTATGTGATTTTTTTGAGAAAAAACTCAAAAGTGCACTTAGGAAGAAAATGCAGGGGGCAAGAAGCCGGAAATGATTGTGTGTGTGTGTGTGTGTGTGTGTGTGTGTGTGTGTGTTTGTGAGAGAGACAGGGGAAGGAAGAGAAGGGAACATGTACATGGGGAGACCAAGGTGGCAGGTCCATCTGTCATACAGAAGCAAGCCAGACCCAGCACCTGTGGTCACACACACACACACACACACACACACACACAAACACACACACACACACACACAAACCATTTGGAAATGAGAAGATTCTCAAAATAAACCTGCGTACCCAAACACACCAGCATGCAGCAACACATACAGGATTGCCATCACAGACACGGGACTGGTGATGAGCTCAACGATGTGATCTGATTATAAAGGCTGAGGATGATGGTGGTGTTGTGTTGATGGGGCGAGGATAGACCATGAGGCGGGTGGAGATGAAGCTCAGTGCTCATTCATGCTCAGGCTGTCTTGGTGCCATCTAACAATCAAAATCTCTCAAACAGTTCTCCCACATTTACTGCAAACCGATCCTGTACACTACACATGGATACCTGTATTATAGCAGTCAGTAAATGAATTCATTTTTAACATTTAATTTAAGGAGAAAGAAAAAAGAAGTGTATGGAGTACACAGTGACATTCAGGCATTAACCACAAGGTGGAGCTACACAACAGTCTTTCTCTCACCACAGGGACAAAAATGAAAAAGCTTGGGCCATGTCCGAAGGCTTTTCTGGCAGTCTGGACTTCAGTGTGAGTGACAGCTGAGGCATCACAGAGACAAATGAATGACAGAGCACAAAGACACACCACTTCTGCACGCACAAACACACATAGAGAGAGAGTACACACTGCTCAGCTCCATCTGACTGCAGGGCGCTGAGGGGCCGTCGTAACTTACCCAACAAGCTACTACTGCCAGCATATGAGTGGGTTTGATAATACACATGATTTAAACAACACAGTAAATGATAGTCATTCATGTCAGGATTTATAAATGATGACATTTGAATGGGGAATGATGCAAAGTGGAATAAGAGGAAGGAGGGGAAGAGATGGTTTAAAAATGACAAAACGTCAAATATATTGTTTAAATGTTTTGTTTTTCTGCGTCTACTGTTTGAACTTCACTGCAGATATTTTGTGTTGAGAGGTTTATTGGGGAAATGACGGAGAATCTGCTGGAGAAACCTTCTGGACTGCCATGAGATTTAAAGTGCTAGTAAGTCATTTCATGTTCCTAATTTGCATTTTTCTGCTGCAGTTAAATTACAGACCATTATTATTTGAAACCAGACACTGATAAAACCTACAATTCAGCGAGGAGTAATGTAAAAATAAGAGTTAAGGAAAGATAACAGACATTATGCAGCGTAATGAGGTGTGTGTTGTTCCGTGTGTGCACATGCAGAGGAGAAACGAGTGTGTGGTTGTATGGGAAAATGGGGGGGAGGTTTTTTTTGTGTGTGTGGTCAGAGCAGTGAGAGCACAGTGATGCAAGCAGTAATGTGCAGACAGATACAGCCCAATCAAGCAAAATAAAAAGATTTCCAGGCTACGCTGAGCGACCATGAGTGTGTGTGAGCAAGAGATAGAGGGGAAGAAAGAAAGAGAGACAAAGAGAGAGGGAGAGAGAGCCAGACGGACGCAGACTGAGTGCAGAACAGAGATAGGAATGGGCCTCATTACTAAAAAATGGGACAAGCGTTCGTCTGAATCCTTGCATGCACACAATCCTGCAGAAGTATTCTCCTGATACAAAGAAAGGCTCTGAGCATGAAAGCAATTTCAGGACGGTATCCTTGACTTTTAAGTACTTTTTAAAAAGGGGACGCGTCTCATTCTGGAGCCGTTCTGAAACAGGTCCCGTCCCTCTGACTGCACGTAAACTAACAAAAAGAGAGGTGTCACTGCCACCTTGAAGAGCAGCATGCACAGCCATCAAAGACAGACACCTGAGGTCTGAAGAAGCCACTTCACAGGAGACAGAAAGCATAACACTGAGTTTAGCTATAAACTGACCTCAGACCATTTTCATTTCATCGCATCTTCATTATTATTTTACGTTAGCTCGTCCAAAAAAAAAAACACCCATCTAAATATATAATGTTTTAATAACATGATATACCTTAGTGTAGCACAGCAAGAGAAAATAAAAACACATAACCGTGGCAACCGTCACCATGTCTATGAGAAGTGAAAATCACTACTTTGAAATAGAAATAGCATTTAGCAGGACATGTATTAACTCCAGATAACTCCTGAGTCCCTTTTCAATGTTAACATGAAGAACATTTAAATGACCATCAGCTCTACTGATAATTCTTCATGACATGGTCAGTGACAACATATTTCATATTTTTTTGAGTCTATTTCAGTGAAACGACATCGTCTGAACGACCACTTAAAGCACGGCTGTGGTCGCTATGGTCACGTTCAGGAACTTTATGAAGGTGGAAGAAACACTGTGGCTTTCATCTGACAGCATGCGGGGCCAACGTTCAATATCTCAGGGCGTTCAGCACCAGAAGCAGATAACCAATCACTTTTGGCATGCAGAGATGTAAGAGTGAAGACATGACACCTGGTTGATGGATTCATATCAGATATGTGTTTATAGAGAATAATTACTTTTGATTGTATTGTCATCCAGTGACAGCTGCACAGCGTTTTGACTATCATCGGGTTGTAGGCCTTCTTTGCTCTTTAAGCACGTTGTTTTCATGTTGCTTAACCCACTCAGTTTGTCTTTTCTATGAAACTGTCAGAATCCTTTGGACTCTCAGTCCGAGCTTGTTCCTTCTCACAGCATTTTAAGAATAAAGTCAGAGCTGATGCTGCAGAACATTGTATCTGATGTCTTCATCTTTTATTCACTTCAGCATCTTTTTTTTTTCCGGCACTGTGGTGTAAAGGAAACATCCAAATTAGAAACTGACAGCATGGAAGCCCACACAGTCTAACTCTCAGCCTGGATACACAGCATGACGAGTTATCTCATCGACAGAGACTTAAAGGCTGAGAATCAAAGTGTTTAAACCACTACTGTTTTATCCCATGACCACAGTCTCTCCCTTTTCTTAACCAAAGAGCTTTTGATGCCATTACATCACCGCATGAGGGATTCTCTTTCTCTGGTGCGAAAGTAATGCGTCTTGTGCATAACCATCAAACATACCTCATGCTGTACTTACATTTCCCGCTAAATATAACTGTCCAAACACAACAGTGACACTTACACAGGGCTGACATTTGAATTTAGCTCCCTCCCAGATTGATGTACAGAGATAACAAATTGAAAACAACTCATAATTTACAAGACTCTCCTGCTGCTGGTTTATAATATTAATAATTTGTAAACACGGCAGGAAAACGCTGCCTTCTTTTCCATTATGATCAAAACTGTAACTGAAGTTCAATAATGCATGAGCAGGCTTTAAAAATGGATGAACTCAAACATGATTCAACAAGCTTTTGGGTTGAACATTAAAATCCACTAAAGGTTCCATAGAACAGCAGTGATATCAGGCCCGAGCACTCAGCACTCACCACAGTCACTTTGACATGTGAATGACACACACACACACACACGATGTGCCCTGAGCCATGTGTGTGTTTCCAAACACAGACAGACAGGTAGACAGGTAGACAGTGTGAGCATGCACATGTGATAGGGAACAGATTGACATGTAAGTATAACAGACAGGCAACATGTGTGTGTGTGTGTGTGTGTGTGTGTGTGTGTGTGTGTGTGTACTGATGTAGATCTGAACTCACAGAGGCAGTTGGTTACCTGAGCGGGTGTGATGTGTGTGTGAGTGACGTATCCATGAACGTGTTGAATATGAGACAGCTGCCGCTCCGCCACCTGCACCAGCTCTGCACCCCGCAGGTCCCTGTGACGGCCCAGAGATCCGTCCCTCCCAAGCGATCGCTCCCTTTCCCTCTCCATTGTCCCGATGTAGCTACCTCCCTCTCTCCTCCATGTTGCCCCCTCCCTCCCCAAAGTCCCTCCATCCCTCCCCAAAGTCCCTCCATCCCTCCCCAAAGTCCCTCCATCCCTCCCCAAAGTCCCTCCGTCCCTCCCAAAAGTCCGTCCATCCCTCCCCAAAGTCCCTCCTTCCCTCCGTCCATTCCTCCCAAAGGTCCCTCCTTCCATCCCTCCATCCCTCCCAAAAGTCCCTCCTTCCATCCCTCCATCCCTCCCAAAAGTCCCTCCTTCCATCCCTCCATCCCTCCCAAAAGTTCCTCCGTCCCTCTCCAAAGACCCTCCGTCCCTCCCCAAAGTCCCTCCATCTCTCCCCAGGGTCCCTCCATCCCTCAGCTCTCTGGCTACTCCCATTGGGTGCTGAAGGCAGTGGTGTTGGTGGAGTCTTGGGGCACCTGGCGACGCCCCTTCTTCTTCTTGACACCGATACTTCTACAGTTTGAAAGAAGGAGGGGGGAGGAGGCGAGGAGAGGAAGCCGGATGGTAAACAAGTAAAGGAAATGTCAAGGGAAAAGAGGACAGACATGGTCGGGAAGCAGCGGGAAAGAACACAAAGAAGAAAGAGCTTAGTTCAGAGGAAGAAAAGATTGAGTCAGGCTGGAAAGAAGAAGGAATTAGTGCATATCAGCAAAAAAAAATAAAACATGAAAGAGCACAGCATCGCATGCATGCACACGTATGAGTGTGTTTGCATGGATGCATGTGAAATGACATGTTGTTGTCATCCACATTCTGTCAGTAAGCACCGTGCTCACCGCCAGCTTGGAGGTCATTTTTTTCAGAGCTTCTTGCTTCATACATACTGAATGTGAACTTACAGAAAAGGCACTTGGAAAATACAAACAAACACACACATTGGACTTGACAAGTTTTGGGGCAAAATGAGCAGCACAGCTGAATTAGGACAGTGAGAGAGAGACAAGCCTTCCTCTGGGATTCTCCTCTTCATCTTGCTGTGCCCTCATCATTTTTCCCTCCTCTCTTCCCCGTCTCTCGCTCGCCCCACAGTAAGTCTCAGTGTTTTCCTCTCCCTCGTCTCGTTCCTCATTCCCACGCGCTGTCCCTGGCTTCTCTTCGTCTTTGAAAACATCCTCTAATGCTTTTTTTTTCTGCTTTACTGGACAGAGTACAGTGGTGAGAGTCAGTGAAGCTGAGAAAAAGGAGGGACAAAGGGTTCCTAAGTTTATCTTGAATAAGTCATCGTTGTTTCATGGTGTGCAAGGACGACCCTGAATTAAAATGCAAAAGGACACACACTCGTTCCAGGAAGCGCAATGACAAGGTGAATCCAAGTAAAATCCTGCGTCCCTCATTCGTGTGCCCTTTTCAAATGTGTTCCAATTATCTGATAGAGAGCAAAAGACACGTTTGAAGTGGATTTTTAAAGCTTCCAGACAAATGAGATTCTCTGATCATATCAACACTGAGATAACAGTGTCATTTCAGCTAAGACACACAGCTAATAAAGAAAAGCACACAGCCTCCAAAAACCAATCTAAACGCAGTAAAAGCTCTCTGTTAAAGTATTGCAGTTATTTGACCTATGGCTTGACTTGAATCCAAAGGTAAAAGGACATTTAACACCTATTGATAGTGAGGGTGTGCCATGTGCAAAAAGCCTGTTTAAAGGAGTCCCGGCGTCGAAGGGTTAATAGGCTGCTAGCTGCATGTTAGCCTCATTTAAGAGCTGAACACTAACATGGAGAGCTGCATCAAGACTCACTCACTACACACTTGTTTGTGGAGAATCATTTTTTAAGTTTTGCATTCTAACTGAGCTTTTCAAACATTTTCAGCAGACGTGACCATATTGGGTAGAGTGGGAGGGATTGTTTTATTGTAGCACTTAAAACATTTAGACAGGTCATGGAAGGAGTCATAGTCAATCTAAAGGTAGTCTGTCATTCTCAGATATACTCTGTAATCAATGCACAAGTTTCTCACAGTTTGCTGGTCAGGGAACAAGAGCTGTAATCATCCAATTCAGTCAACAGTCATCTCTTTTTCTTTAAGTCTGAATCTTCTTTTTTTTTTTGCTCAAAACACTTCAATGTTCGCTCTTCTTCCTTTTCTTTTTTTTAATCTTTTACATTTAAAGTTCTCAGTGAGTGACGTCAGTTGGACTTTCCTGGATGTATGTTTTGGTTCCTTCCTCTTTAGCTGTTCTCTCGCCAGTCTGTGTTTATTCACAATAAACCACATCGATAGACAAAACTGACAATGCTCCTCTACTCAATCTTTAGAAGTAAGAAATGTAATCCAATTGAGCCTAATGCATTGAACACAGCGAACTTTCTGTAATGTAATCTTTATGCAGCAGGTCCTGAGATGTATAATCTCAGACTGTCATTATATTCGATCAAATAATAATTACATTATCCTCTTTTTGTTTTTCGGTCATGAAACAGGGAAAAAGTGATGAAAGGAGAAGGGGGAACAGGAGAGGAAGAGTCTTTCTTTGCAGCTTCTCACGAATGAGAAATGTACTGCATGTATGTATGTTTGGAAATGTGTTTTCATCAACATTCACTGCATTGAAGGGGGATTTGTGGGCCATGCAAAGGCTGCAGGTCACGCCAGAAAGGCAGCCTCTCTGAGCTGGAGTACAAGTCCGCTATCACACAGAAACAGCCTGCAGCAACAGAGAAGAGATGGATGTACTCCCCCTGCAGAGAGCCACACAGTCAGTCCATTTAAAATGACATTTGACCTATTGGCATGTCATCTCTGTAGGTGGCCGACAGAAGCTGACCTTCCTGCAATCACAAGCACACTGTGGGGACTGGTACAAGGTGTTCTATTCTATAAAGGTTACAGGGGTTAGAAGTGACCTTGGGTCAAGGTCACGGGTTCAGATAAAGGTCAGATACGTGCCGTAGTGGTGACAGTTTTGGCAGGCTTTCAGGGAATGGATGAAAGTCAATACATTGTCCTATTTAACTACTTATATTTAACTACAAAAAGCAGTGTGCCTGTGTGACGTGTCATTCAGCTCCCTCCTGTTTCTCCGAATCAGTGACTACACAGCCTGCAGTCTTAATTAAACCTCCTTCCCAAGAGAGACATTTAGACGTTTTTGTTCTCAGGCTCAGACTCTTGGAAAATATTTATTTTTGGTATTTTCCCTGTCGTGAGTATTTAGGTGAAAGTAACGAGGATGTTCCCAAACGTGTGCTTTAAAACAAATGTGAGAATGGGTGTTGTGGTCCATGTGGCAAAACTGTCAGTGAATGAATTGCCATGAATACGCTTTAATCCCGCACTTTCATATTTTAAGGGCATTTTGTATCCTTCATTTAATCATGTTTTATGATGTACCATCTTCCAATATATCAGTTATTGCAGAATCAGTTTATCGTATTATTACTGTCTATATCTTGGGCCACACATCTTGTATGTTATTGTGAGAAACCCTGCAATGCTCACTCCTAACTGCCAGTCAAAATAAAATAAAAAAAAACACTTAATTACAATAATTATAAAACAAAACAAGAAAAGATGTTACATAGTTCCCCCCCAAAAAAGTGGAAACAGGCGACCTGAGGAAGCAGAAGGTAACATTAAAGGCAGGGTCGCCTGTTTTGGCTGGCACAGTTTACAGAGGGGCTTTAGGTCTGTTTGACGGTTTGGGTCCGGTTTTAAAAAAAAGGTTGATTATACCATGATAATTATCTGTATTTATAGTTTATTATCTATTTTGATCACCCAGGCCTAATCCACCACCACATACTGTGTGTTATACTTTTTCATTATGCTAGCCCACACTTCTTCTTTTTCAACCTACAGTATGATGTCAAACAGGAGCAGGTTTGTGGTTCAGAGAAGAAATGTTTGACGCAGCATTTTCCATATTGATAAGTGGATCTTCTGGATCTTCTATTGACTACATTGACTGAAGGCTTCTCAGAATGATCAAACATTAAAGCTGTAACACAACATTTGACCACGCCGCAACAAGATGCTAAATCTGCTCTGAAATGTGTGTTTTGGGGCAGAGAGTGGGCGGCTGCCTCACACGGGACAGGAGAGCACTAGGGCTTCATTTCTGTGAATTCAAATCGCCGTGTGTGTCTATGTGTGTGTGTGTGTGTGTCTATGTTTGTGTGTGTGTCTATGTGTGTATGTGTGTGTGTCTATGTGTGTGTGTGTGTGTGTGTGTGTGTGTGTGTGTGTCTATGTGTGTGTGTGTGTGTGTGTGTGTGTGTGTGTGTGTGTGTGTGTGTGTGTGTGTGTGTGTGTGTGTGTGTGTGTGTCTATGTGTGTGTGTGTGTGTGTCTATGTGTGTGTGTTTTCCTCCCTCTGCTTCCCTCGCTCCATACGTTCACCTCATTTTCACTGATTGGGAATAAATACTGACCTGACAATGATCTGAACCCAGCTCATGACCTTCAGCACATTTCCATTTCCGCTCCGCCTCACGCTCCGATCTTTTCATTCACTGTTGGCCCGCTAATTAGTTTCACAAACGCCCCACAACAATCTTGGAAGCTGCAGTAGAACAGCCAGGCACTAAGACCCTGCAGAGAGCCTGGCTCAGACTGTTGTCACAACACTGCTGCTACTGCCCTCTGCACACACACACACACACACACACACACACACACACACACACACAGTCAGCTAAAATCCTATATTAGGCTTCTGATTCTCACATGGCACAAGAATAACCCTGAATCAAACAATGCATGAATGAACAGAGACACCAAATATGTCTGTTTCACCATCAAAGTGTGTGTGTGTGTGTGTGTGTGTGTGTGTGTGTGTGTGTGTGTGTGTGTGTGTGTGTGTGTGTTTCTGCTTGCTTGACTAGCAAGAGTTTTCCCTAATCAGGACTTTGCCTGCAGATAGCCTTGTGAACATGAACACACACACAGACGCAGAAACACACAACATGCACACTGTTGCTGTCATGTGTTAGTGTGTCAGCCAGTCTTGCGTAGCCAGAGAAACGTGACTAGATTGGGAGCAGATTCAGCATCCTTGTACATGTCTGTGTGGTTCATTTGTATCTCTAAGAGTGTGTGCGTGTGTGTGTGTGTGTGTGTGTGTGTCAGAGCACAGCCAGAAGTTAGTCACGCTTGGTAAGATATGAAAGAGCAGGGGATCCTCTGCCGTAAGGGACTTCTCACACACACACACACACACACACACACACACACACACACACGTGGCTCGCTCTCGCTCTGTCTCTCTGTATCTTTTCATTCTCTCACGTCACGCACACTCTCATGCATTATTGGCATGAAGCACAAAAGTACTCATCGCCAAAGACAGAATCTGAGACAACAGCTGATGACCAGATTTATTTAGCCACAATGCCAAAGTGACTTTAACATGCATTAATAAAATGAAGTCAGCCAATGTCTGATGTCAATGGACGTAGTGATTCATGTTTTGTTGTTGTTCCCTGTATGTGCATGTTCTCTCCCCATATTTAATATAAACATGAATGTCCCAACACTCCTGGTACTATGAACCAATGTTGTCATTGGTTGAATGGAACGCTGGATCCTGTTCGACAGAACATTCCTGAACATCTGTTTCAAAGCATCAGATTGAGAAACCAAACCAGCAGGGACAAAGCTTCATTTGTTGACAATGACATGTCTAGTTCAATAAGTGCTGCTGTTGTTCTTGATCCTATATTGTGACTGTAAAGCATTGTAACGTGCTGTACTGTAAACTCTTTGAGTTGCTGATGTTTGTATGTATCAAAACGAGCCATTATGCAGCCATTTAAAAAGAAATATGTTGAGTTTTTTTGCTCCACTCTGACTTTGCGTGGCTCGGCTATTAGAGCGGGTGTAAAATGGGCCTCATTGCATTCACAAACGCCAGCTCTAATTTAGAATTTATAAGAGATGTCCTGCACAATTTCCAGGGATCCGGAAACAGAGCCAAGTCAGTGTATAAAGTCTGTAAATACTTTGACATTATTATCATTATTAATACAGTCAGGGGTTAAATCATTCTGTGGCTGTCAGTAGCACAACAGCCCGTCCACATTTACCGTAAAGCCATGATAAGGATGCACGCTTTTTATTGAGGGAAGTTTAGTTTTAAATGTGATATGGCCTTATCTCCCATGTGTTTAGCACCAACACACAGGACACAGGGAAGCAAACCAATCACAGTCAGTCCAAATGAAATGACTCTCCAGGAATGCTACAGTCCGGCATCACAGAAGAACACCACATATTTATTTTAAATACCAGTGGATTTGTGTTATTGATCACAGTTGTTCAATCAGCTGGATATCAATATCAAAATGCCAGTGATTCTTCTTTGGTTCATAACTTCATAGCTAGAATAAGTGAAGGAGGTGCAGAAATCCTTCGACTCGGAGAGGGGCCAAACCCCTGACTGAAATCTAACGAAGGCTTTGGTCAGAAAAGTGCCATCAGGAGAAACACACACAGACCTGAGCAGAAATGGGGGGGGCAGATTCATCTATTTTGAATGTGTTCATATGTCTGACCTAGTTAAGGTGTGTTTGATTTATCTTGTGAGGCACTTCAACAGCCTCAGCAACGTCACTCACATGATGGCAGGGCAGAGAGGAAATAGTTCCCCATCATGTGCATTCACTGAATGCACGTAACTGTGTCACTCTTAGTTTACTGCTGGACTTACTTTTTGGTGTTTAATCATCCTTTTACAGCATGTACACTAGTGAACACAAGAGAGAGCTGTGCAAAAATACAAACACTTCATCACACACCAAACATTAGAGGTTAGTTGTTTGAGTTTCCTGGAACATTGCCTGCTGAAACAGCACAAGAAGAACTGGAGACATTCTCAGGAGGTAGTGGAGGTGCACGACTTCACTCACAAAACTGTCCAATTAGTGTGACAGATTGGTCAAATATAAAGCTACGAATATGATGTTCAGCAACTTCAGCTCACGTAAGACACTAAATGCTTTCTCCGTTCTTACAGACGTTAAAAAGACTGAGTTTTAAAAAACCAAACCAGCTGAGTTCTTAGTTGCACTCCCATCACTATATATGGAATACATCCTGAACACAGTGTCAGCTGGCTCTCTAACCAGAGATAATGACTGCCTCACTAATAAATCCATTATAGAAATGTTTGGCAACTTGGCTCATGGTTGTCAACCAATTTTAAAAATCATTGCAGAGCCAGTGATTGAACATTCAAAAGTAATACTGACAAAAAGATGAAGTAGGTGTACACAGGGGCATGAGAAAAAAGTATTGCCTGGACTCGTTTCTGAACGGTGGACATATAAATAATAGAGACGCAGTACGGTCCTTTTCAACACGCAACTGACAGAATTCTGCAAATAGAAGACGGCAGCTGACCAACACGACCATCTCCCAATTTTTCTATCTGCACACTAAAAGCCCTGAGCAACTTCTTGTTATCCCGAGGACACACTCACTCGTTCCCCTCTGCACTTTAACTTGCAGAGGACAAAAGCAGGGCTCCTGATGTCTCACACACTCGTGCTGACTCTCTCTCTCTCTCTCTCTCTCTCTCTCCATCGCTCCAGCATAGCAGTTGTCTCTCGGCTTGCCTCTATCTAACAGGCTGTCATGCTGAAGTGATCTAATAGGACACAAGTGAAGTCCACACAGTTCATCATGGCCTAACTGCTGAACTGGACATCAGCAGAGCCATGAAAGCACACAGTCCAATGGTCCCACAGGATCTTCTTATCTTAGACTGCTGGACAGGAGTTTATAAGGGAAACAGACCGCCCTCCTCTCTCTTTGAACCTCTTTTAACTCACACAGTGAAGGGACGGTTTGTTTTGTGCCTGCTACAGAAACATTTCGAACTTAGTAGACAAACTTAAAAAAAAAAAAAAGAACATTTTCTACAAATATTTATGCCATGTTCATCCTCTGTGTCTCACCATATCTGTCATCTCACTGCATTATTCAGTCTAGTTTAAAGAGCCCTTCGTGGAGCCATATTTTGCTAAGCGGTCTGTTTATTGGCCATTCAAATCTGCAGCACGGAGTAAAAACACTTCCTTCACATCACGGTTCCTTCAGCGCTTCGGATGGACCCTTAATATTTCATGTGTTGATTTTCCACTCAACAGTTTCTGAGTACTTAACAAGATGATGATTCCCAGTTCTAGCGAGAGCTCATTCACGCAACATAGCCTGACGTTATGTAATCAGGGAGCACACTGGTAAGGGATACAGGGATAATTATTTAATAATGTGGCATGGATGATGAGCTCTGCAACATTTTTCATTTTCATGGAGCGATAGCTGAGAATGTAAGGCTTCCCTACAAGCTGAATGGATTTAACAGGGGGAAGAGTCTATTCTTCATCATGTTAGGCATGTTAGACGATTCAGACTTTTTTTTGTCAGTTCACCTTCCAGTTCATGTTCATGTCTTTTTACGCTTCTCCCTCCTATAGTTTGACATATTGGTCTACTTTAGTATTCAAAGGTCTAAAGCTTCATGTGTTTTAGCTGTGTGAAGGAAAGCGCTGCCTCAACACAGGAAGTGCTATTCCATCCCCTGCCCCGCTGTGCAGCCACCCACTGAGCTAGACGGATAACATGGATGGAAATAAATGTGCACAGAGGTACTTTGCCAAAATGTTGACCCTCAGCCATTTTTTGGAGAACAATGAATCAAAAGTCCTTTTTAATTAATCAAACAGACACCTTTTTTTATTTGTTTAAGATAAATATTTTCAGGGCCATTTTTGCCTTCATTGGATTGGACAGCTGAATAGAGACAGGACATGTTGGGAGGAGAGTGGGGGAGGACAAGCAACAAACGGCAAGGAGTCAGATTTAAACCCAGGGAGGCTGCAACACAACCGTCAGGCTACAGCGCCCCAACAGAAACCTCACTGACAAAAGTTACTCTGCATCGTTTCGCTCCTTCATGTGAAAGTCAGCAACGCAGGTTTGCCAAGTCATTCTTTAACTTTCTGAATGTTTAACATCATTTCTACAATACAAAATAAAATATTAATGAAAGGATTTATCGATTCAATTTCAAACTTCAGCATTTGTTATGAAAGAACGACTCAACAGGCAAAATGTTAAAAATGATGGAACTAAAATCCAAAACGTGATAATCAGCTGTTTTTTCTGATTTCTTTGTACACTGAAAATCTTTGTCTCTTACATTAATGATTGGAACACAGTTGAAGACGTCACCTTCGACTCTTTGGCCTTTCTTATCATGTTATATTATTTTGATGAACTTAGTAATTCATTAACAGTAACAGCAGTAACATGCATATCGGAAAAAAAGTCAACAGATAGCTCAGGGCAAGCAACAAGTTCTGCTTTGAAACCATAAAAAGACATTTAAACAAATCGGATTATTGTATGAAGCTTTTTATACTGAAAATAAATAAAGTCATGTGATCTTAGTTTAGTGTTATAAACTTACAAATATGTTGATTATTTATTTACATACTCGAGATTGTGTTGCTTAAAGTCAGAAATCAAAACATATAACCTATTTTTCTCCTCTGGTCAATACCGCTCTGACACACGTACACACACACGTACACAAACACACACACACACGCACACATACACACTAAGCTCGCTCTCCTGCAGGCTACGAACTCTCACCTTAGTTTACCTCAACCCAGAGTCCCCTGACAAGCTTAGTCATTACCTCTTTACTTCTCTCTCAGCACATTTTGACTCTGTCAGTGTCTCTCTCTCACTGTCCGTTACTTTACCTCTCCCCCCAGCATGCCCCCCCCCTCTCTTTCTCTTTGGCACACACACACACAAACACACAAACCCACGAAAGCTCACTACCTACCTTGCATCCAAACATCAAAGATATGGTGTTGTTGGTGCATGCTACTTTGCAGTGGCACAACATGTGGCTAATGTTAGCTAGCGGGTCCCGCGCTGGGGGGGCATCCTAGTCTTCATACACACATTTCACACTCACACACATCCACACAAACACATGCACATGCATGTGTTCCATCAACCACGCTCCATGCTGTCCCACAGTAAACCCCACTCGGCTGGCCCTCCACAGCCCCCCAATGCCCCCCCCCCCACCCCCCACCGCCAGACTACGGTCCTCAGCTGTGACAGGCCGGCGTCCCCTCTCTCTCACTCTTCATCGCTCTCATCCTAATCCTCATCATCATCTTCATCAGTGTAATCCTCATAGCTGGTCAGGACGCAGCGAGCACCATGGTCAGTGTGTGTGTGTCATCAGTGTGTGTGGCACATGTGTTCAGTATGTTTTTGTTTTTGTTGTCAGCGTGTGCAGGTCAGTCTGTGTGTGTATGCATGATTGAATATGTGTGTGTGTGTGTGTGTGTGCATGTAAGTGTGTGTCAGTCTGGATGTAGTCCCTCTTGTCTTCCTGTGCAGCAGCAGTCCCAGTCCTCTACCTCCTCTCTCTCTCTCTATCAGTGTGAGTGTGTGCCTCTCTCAGTCCTATCGCTCCGGTTCTGTGTGTGTGTCTCTCTCTCTCCCTCTATCTCCGGCTTGCTCGCTCTCCCTCGCTTCGCTCCACTGCCTCCCTTGGCCCGCCTCTCTCAACAGCGAGATCAATGAGAGTCAGAAAGAAAGGAAGAGACAGGGAAGGAGAGCCCTGCTCATGGGGGTGCAGGGGGGGGGATTAAAAATGTGTCCTATCACTACCTCTTTCTCTCTCTCTGTGAATTACCTGCAGCAGTGATGCTCTGCCTTGTATAGTCCTACAGCAGCAAACACACACACAGAGAAAGATAAAAAGCTAAGAGGAGGGGGGTAGGGGTTACATTATTATACGGGCTGGTGAAGATTGAATCGACCAAATAAAACATTGGTGGACAGAGACAGGGGCAGAGATGCATAAAGAATGAATGAGTAAGGGCAGAGATAATGTTGTTACATCACCCAGAGTCACCAGCCATGATCTCCCAAAACACACACACAAACACACACACACACACACTCTCGTACACACACACATTACTAGGGTGACTTGTTCAATTGACTTTTATTCACAGCATCGTTTTTGTGCTGGCAGCGGGACGGCATTCTGGCGGTGTGCCATTTAAAGATATAATCTCCCAACATTTTCAGGTCAATAAATAAACGAAATATAAGGTCACACATTTTTCCAATTCAGTTAGCCTGAGGGTCGTTAAGCTTACAGGTCACTCACAAAAGCTCTTGAAGTTGCGGATGTATTTGTTCTTTTGTTTATGCGAAACAAGGGTGTCAAGTCTACAATCCTCGAAAAAAGATTCAAAGTGACTTCCTCAACCTTCAGAAGTTGGTCAGTGAGAGAGAGGCGGTGCAAATCCTGAAGTAAAAATGGTTAGAGAGAAACATCATCAGCAAAGATGCTGTTTGGATATCTTTTAGAGTGAGGTCCAAAATCACACCTGCAATTACAGATTATCTCCAAAGGCATGTGACCTGGACCAAGAGAGAGCCAGAGGCACTGTATAAAAAAAATCTGTTTCAGTTCAACATGCGCTCCACATACTTTAAACATGAAGATACACAACACAGCACACAAGCAGCAGTTCCCTTCCATGCTGAAAGATTTGCCTGTTTTGCTAAATTGAGGGAGTGAGCGTGGCTAAAAGGGATAGTTTAAACCCTTTGAAGTTTGGGTTGTTCTGTATTAGGTCCCTTGATAATATTAAAAGTATTCCGTAGAGCAGATCAGCACGCTCCCTCTTTGGGGAAGCAGCCTACATACCACAGAAGGTAAGCTATGTATCAATGTAGAGGGGATCAGGAGAAACACCTTCTTTAGTCCCGAAATACTTGACGAGCTTCAACTGAAGCTCATCTACATAAAACATGTCTCCCTGGTTCTTTGCTGACACATAGCCACAGTATGTGCATGTAGATGTAAACATGTAGATTAATAAGGGTCTCTGTCCACGAAGGCCAAGTCTTTATACACTGGCACCCAGTTTCAATACAAACCAATGCAGTTCTCCTGTGAGCATCAGCTGTTGTTTGATGCTGCACTCTCAGTTCAGCACAGTTCTACTTTGGCGCTCCTTCATTTCACTTCCACCGCACGGACCAATCAGGAAGAGGCAGGACTACTGATGCTTTGTAAAGAACAACGGGGGAAGAAACTTATCTGAGACATTTGTTTGAGAAGACAATTTCCAGGTCTAAAGCTGCTGATAACTCCAGGATATGATTCATTTACATTGTTTTCATGCTATCTTGGTGACATGGCATTGAAGAGAGGGAAATATTAAGCACTACGCGATATTAAAACTGACACAGAAGTTAACTTTTTCAACCTCACAACATTAAGTGTCGGTGAGAAGCGCTCTGAAACGGAGGTTGTGGGCTCTGCAAATGCAAAACAAAAACAATAAGGGACACAGGCCTTCAATCAGCATCACTGTCACTACGCCATCTTGCTTTCTGTTCATCTGGGACGTGATGTGTAATGTCAGTACTAGCTCATACATATTTACTTGCAAGAGCTACAAAATTATCCAGGAAGGCTATAAAGCACCAATCCATAAAATACTCAAGAGAGAATAGTCAGCATCATTACAACAAAAAAGCCGAGGTTAACACATGGAGGAGTAGTCTGCAGGTACGCGTCCTTGTTCAATATAGTCGCTTAATGTTGCAGCAAAGATGAGCCAAGGTCAATTTGTGTGCAGGACAACCCTTCATGATATTCTTACCTGAGCCCTGAGTGTCGACACCCCCACTGTGTCCCCAGACCAGTCTCATTAAAATGGATGAGAGGACTGCACTATTTTCAGATGAACATGGCCTAAGGTGAAAGTTACTGGCTCGTCGCTCTATCAGGGTATTAGTAGTGATTTCACTTTGTGTCCAAAACTGTAACTACACAGCAGCCAATGAGCACTTAACCAGCTGACCTTATAAACACTGATAAGCCTATTTCACAGCTGGCTGCTTCTAAGCTCATGACTCAAGTCCACCACACATGTATCTCTTACTCTTTTTCTGCACATTTCTTTTACACATCCATCTTCAAAATGTGGAAAAGACGTCAGGATAACCTCCCGCTGACATCCTCCTGAGATAACCTCAGCAGCAGAAGTCACGGTGTGTTTACAACATGTCAGAGATGTTGGACATCGTAAGTCCGACGCTATGAAAACAAAAAAAATGATCCGTCCAGTTTCACACTCGTCGTAGGATATACATTTTTTATCACCACCTCACATTCACTGGCAGCGAATACTCCTGAATCTTTTCTGCTGCATTCAAGCACCAGCTCACCCTGACTTCTTGCAGATATGTAACTTAGAGGCTGGCAGGAATAAGTCCCGAACATAAACATTCTCTCAAATCTCTCATACGTGCAGCCACTGAAAATGTCAGGAAATGTTTATAAATGAGGTTCATGTGTGAAAGGGACTATTCACTAACACTCACTACTGTTTTATGCAATCGTTCAGACTGCTGGAATGGCTTTTTAAAACTCTGATTTTTAAAGGTTGTGGCAGTCCTGGTGCTTACAGCTGACGTATTCTGTTGTAACTAGCATGTGTGACACTATACAAGACACTTTGAAACCACAACAGAGAGAAATAATCTACCTTAATGTAAAAATTGTCCCATATGCTTCTTACTTGAGTTGTCAACCAACTACAACATCCAAAGGTTTCTAATATTCAACAAAAGTTGAAGCACAACAACACAACACTTGGCATTGTCTTTGACGTATGGGCTTATTTTTGATTTGAGATTTAGGGCTGAAGAGCAAAGGATAGGAAAGTCGAGGAGAGGATTTAGGGTAGGATAAAGTGCAGAGGAAGTCAAACAAGTCAAAGCACACTCCACAATCGAGCCTGTTGATGCTGACGGCTGGGCCATCTGGACCATCACACACACACAGACACACACAGGCCCGAAACACACACACACACACACACACCCAGTGGTCTCTCTGTGGTCGTCTCTGTCACCTCACCTCGACTGGAAAACAAACAACGCAGCATGAGAGAGAAGAAGACAGAGAGGGGGAAACGATGAGTGAGGAAACAGATGATGAGGTAAGGGAAAGAGAAATACAGAGGATGACTTTGAGGTCACGGATGGGGAAGAGGCAGGCGGACGAGCCAGAGGTTTACAATCTGATGTGAGCTGATGAAGTAACCCATCGATAAGCCAAGACCATAATAAACGTGAAGAATACCTTTAAGAAGGATTTTTCCATTCTAAACCGATCAAAGTTACGCCGATAAAAAGCCAGAGGAGCCAATTACGTCTTGATGTTGATGCAGGTAGACAAGTCCCATGAATAATACAACGACATGAAAGTTATTCTGAGAAGAGCAGGGACTTCATACCTAAAACAAAAAAAAAAACTTACTATGAATAAAGACTAAAAGCAAAAAATATTATTGTAAAAGCACAAGTTATGAAGTACTGTAGAAATAAATCAATTATAAACACAATACTGTAAGATTTAAGTAGGACGGTAAAAATTAACTCAACGTTGACTTTCAGGGACACACGAGACACAAACCCAAGGCTCCTCCTCAAAGCCTGGTGTTTATTTTGCCAGTTCATCTGTATCATGTCCTACCCTACAGATATTGTCACTCTGCATAAGATGATTTCCTTGTTTACTTTGGTCACATACTGCTTTCGGAGGTTGTCCCCAAGATATACATACTGCTTGCAAACACCACCTGTACGGCTAGTTTTTGAGAAGGACGGCGTATTTTGAAGTCTCCTTTATCCAAGATTTAAACAGTATTTGTTTTGTGCTATGTTTGTCAAGTCTGTGTAGATTCATTGTGGAATGAAGTGTCATTCTGCAACATGGTAAGAAATTCAAATCCCTCGGAGTAGATTTAATCTGAGAAAATGTTGAACCCTGTAATTCCATGACATTCTCCTTTGTGTGTTTGAAGGACTTTTTTGCTTGTTGGTGACATTTCCTGATTATAATGCTGGTTTGTCTGTATGCTCAATATAACTCTTCACACAGTGAGGATAACTACCAAAACTTATTTTTATGTTTAATAAAGATTTTCTCAGAGTTGTATGCAGCTTCAAGCAATTTTATAGCATCTTGAAAAGAGATTATGTCTGATGTCTAAGGAAGTTTTTTAGGTTTTCTTAAAGACAGTCCTGTCAAAAGTCGCTGTGAGCGTCCTGGGAGCAGCTATATATAAGACGTGTTTGGCAAGGAACAGATGGAGATCCTGCTGATATATGTGCATAACCATGCACACACATTACAATAATACATCTGGGATAGCCACAGGCCATTTGACTCATATGGCTCTAAATACATAATGTGGGTATAAATATAGAACATTATGTCACCTTCAAACATCACACAACAAACTACTAAAAGACTGACAATTAAAAGAAAAAGAGAGAAATCAGCCATAGCAGGAAGAGGAAAAAATGAATGAGAGAGAATTAGGGAGTGAGTAAGGAATAAAAAAAAAAGGAAAGAGAGGGGGAGACAGAGGATGCAACATCATGAGCCTAGCAGGCATGCACTACATGTTAACATTAGTAGGTCAGCCAGCACAGAAATAACTACAACACTGTGAGTATGTGTGTGTATCCTCATACACTCACTACTCGCCAATCATGGTGGATTCTCTATTCTACATGGTAACCAATCAAAAAAAGACTACCTACAGGAACATTTCACGTATGGTCACATGATCAGCTTTTACTATCTGTGTGTTCAGTTTTCACATGAGTGAATTTTCCTCTCTCTATATATATACATATAGATATACATATAGATATACATATAGATAGATAGATAGATAGATAGATAGATAGATAGATAGATAGATAGATAGATAGATAGATAGATAGATAGATAGATAGATAGATAGATAGATAGATAGATAGATAGATAGATAGATAGATAGATAGATAGATAGATAGATAGATAGATAGATCCCCTATATATATCTCTTCCTCTCTCTCTCTCTTTAAAGCCACGTGAGGACACAGTGACTGCTGCTGTACACTCCCAGCTACAACACATTATCTATGCAGCATGTACAATTACAGTTGTTTTCCCCATGAATGGACTATTGTTAATAAACTTTATCTTTAAACGAAAATTTCTAAAAGGACAATTAGGAAACTGGAGCATCAAGTCTTGGCAGAAAGAACATTGTCCAGCTTCATGATATGTTTTTCATTCATAGAGTGCCACTATGTGGCAAAACACAGACACAGCAGCACATCCATTTGGATTCTAAACTTTCATTTTATTAAATCTTTGGCTTTAATAAGTTTACTGACTCAGATAATGTTAGCATATATCTATCAGTGGACACATGCGAAGTACTGTATGAAAACAAAACAGTGTCCGATCACACAACTCTGATCTACAGTATCTAGATTTTCCACTGACAGTCTAAACAAATCTGTTTGAGACTGGCAGAACATTAAGTGAGTGTATATGAAGTAGAGCAATAACATTTTACACGTGGAGCGACATTGATCTAGTCTCTTTTGAATCCTGTCAGGTGAGGGTCACTCTTTCGCAAAGCCAATTTAAGCTATATCCCTCCCTGAACAATCAATGACAAGTCTACAGTGAACTGTGATGAACCCTTTCCTTGTTGTCCGTGTATGTGTGTGTTCTGTTAGATGGCTTCTCTGAATAAACGTGTGTGTGTGAGTGTGGAGCTCCAAAGAGATTAGTCATCTGCTTAATGGGATTAGCTGCTGTGGCTTTACTCAGTCATGGTATGAGATGTGATGACCAATTTGATGTTAGTGCTACTAGCCTGTTAGATTGACAAAGATAGGGATGCTAAGTCATTTCAGCATTTTTTTATGCGAAAACAATGATACCATATTAGCCTTAATCCCAAACTCCTACCCTTATTATATTATCTTATATATTATTATATTTTGAGGCTATCCTCATCACCTGAGTGTTGATTTGCTGCTTACAACCTTTCAGATGAATTGGTGATTTTTGTCCAAAAACAAACTCTGATCAGCCCTTGCTGGATTGAACCCATGGCTGAAGCCAAGTCGGGCTGTTTGTGGCGGATCTCTGGGATCTGATTACTCATATGAGCTAGATCTGGACTGCAAACAGCTTCTGTATTTTCCCAGCTTGTGTGGTAAAAGCTTGGGACTTTTTATTGGCTGCACTAACAAATTAAATATTTTAAACTGAAGAGCAACAAATGTACTTTTGACATATCGAAGGAGCAGTTCCATCTCGTCTGAACATTTTGATGACAATCTGTGAGCACTTCTTATAGTTCAGTCTGACTGGCTTTTTTTGGGGGGGGGGTTGTTTTTTTTTTCAAAGCGAGACTGTGTGAGTTAAGAACGTTTAAAGTGCCCAATGAGCTTTCTTGATTAGTTGATTAGTAACCGTTAAGGTCAAAACCCTTGGCTATAGGTTAACTCCTCTTAATTACCCAATTCCTCTTGATCCTGTGTAACCCTTTTTGATTGTTAGCACTACTCTGAAACCAATAAATAATCAGATGCTATATGCCACACCTCTTACAGTGACATGTAAGTGTGCCAAACTATGCTTTGCTGGGATAAGAGATGCATTGTACGTGAGAATGAGATTTACCCAACTGTGAACCATTTTTTTGTGCATTTTCAGAGGGGTTATGAATCATTTGTTGAGTCAATATGTCAACATAAAACTAAAAACACACACCTTTGTTTCATTTCAAACATCCTTGAAAGCAACTCAATTTGTGCATTGTAGAAATGCAGTCATTGACTAACGTTGGCTTAACCTCAGTTGCCCCCTCTACCTGATCGTATCTTTTTTCTAACCATGTCCTAAAACAGCAGGTAAATAATGATACGTTACACTGACCGAGGAGTTCTGATGGTCCATCTTCATATGTATCCCTTGTGTTGGCCAAATGTCAGTCCTTCTACAACAAATGCTCTTGAAAGACCTTTAGAATTAGTCCAATTCTTCCGAACAAGAGTAGATCTTAGAGATCAGAGATGACATTCAGCCTTTCACTGAAGTCAACTATTGTGTAACAGCAGTCCTACTTTGCATTTGTTGTTTGCTGCAGGTACATAGCTGTGGGCTCAATGGTCTTACAGGTTGTTGGGAAGTTCTCTCCTTCCTCTCCTCTCCTGTCATACCGTACCCACTGATTAATTTGTCAGCTGTGATCCCTCCTTCAGGTTAGACTACAACGCCACCTGGACTGCTGTACAGATGAACGGATCGTTGGAATGACATTACATCAAGTTCTCTGGCAAAATCCAGCTAAATAAAAGGAAAACCTACCTATACAAGTAACTTGTGATAATTCACAAGTTAACAGACTTGACCTCTCCTCGTTTAGTCGGTCTCTTTGTGACTCTTCCTCTATTTTTTCTTCTCTGTTGTCATCTTTGTCCAACCTAAAATAGCCCCACCTCTTTAAAGTCGATTAGCAGCCTAAGGTAAGCCTCTTAAGAGCAACTCTTTCTCTCTGGGAGCATGGGAGGCCAGTGACATTCAATATGACCATCAACAATTACACACTGCTAAAACAAAGGTGGGATTTACTCTTTTTTATTGAATGAGTCCATCCATGAGTATAAACTGTCATTTTTGATTTTGCTTTTTTTTTTTTTTTGGATTGCAAATATAGAATTGGCGAGAAATGTAACCAAATTTATCTCTTTCAAATCTAGGGTATGGATAAGATGATTAGGCATCCCTTTAGTAAGAGAACTGAGGCTTTTTAAGGGGTTTTTTTTGTATTTAGCCAGAATGCACATAGCACAACAGTGAAAAGAAGGTCATACAGGGAGATGGTAAGAAAAAAATGAATTAAGCTTGAATGGGAAAAAGTACAGAAACACCCTCGAGCAGTTGTCTAGCAGTCTTTGGCTCAGGGAACACCCTTTGTCTCTTAATCCATTATCTTAATGAGATAAAGGAGATTAACAGGATGAATTTTAAATGGAGTCCCTGCAGTGTGTTTGTATATCAGCCAACACACTGAAGACTTAAATGGGTGTGTGTAATGTTACGCCTCCTTAACATGGTTTATCATTCAATAGGTTCCTTTGGCTTAAAGGACTGTCCAAGTTGTTTTGCTTTAATCAGGTCTTGTCTTGAAATTGTGAAATCTTTGCAATAGTTCAGTGCCAGCAAGACTTTTACTCTCTGCTCTGTCTCAAACTCACAAATCCCTCTGTTGGTCAGCATGCCAGAAGGTCAAGCTCCCAATAGCTAACGAGCATGGTTGTGAACTGGCTGCAAGACAGTATTTCTTGCTGAAGCAGCAGGGTGAACCAGTGGTCAAAAGTCAATCCGATCTAAATGTCTAATGACTTATGATAAGGTACAGCAAAGGTCTGTAGCAGCAGTGTCAAACCTGATGTGTTAGATCGATTAGAAAGTTAGGTAAATCTTTCTATAAAAGTGTTTGCAGGGAAATGAAGAAAAGTTGTCTGTCCATGTCAGAATTGCAACAAAAGGACTAACAAGTCCTGCGTTTTACACATGGATGCATGGCCATGTGTAAAATAAGTTACAGAACATGAACTAGTCTTGAAGGTACTGTTTTATTTCAGTCACTTAGACAAGTGTTTTTTTTCTACTTTTACCGTGTACAGTCTGCAGTAGCGCAGACATGCATGGAAGTGTGCTCTCTGTTATCCCTTTTTACAATTAAAGCAGGCTGCCACTCTCCTATAACTCTGATCACATCTTCATATTGATTAGCCCAGAAGAAACATCAATACAAATATGGGTAAATTGATTTGAGAAAAAAATATTACAATACTCGCTCATAACCACTGAGCAAACAGCAGTGACAATACATCCTGTGCCCTCTGTCTGACCCAAGCGCTTCTCAGACAAACCATGACCCACTTTAAATCGTGCCTCATGCAGTGGTGACATAACTAGTTTCTCCAGGGTCTGGCATCTTCTTGCCACTGGGGACAATCCTCTGGAGGAGGATTCCTCAGCTTTTGGAGTCAGTCACAGGTGCACAATTAAAAAACTGCTTCACGTTGGCCTCTTTTTCAACACCAGAGGATGCTGCTTGGCTCTTCATCTAAATGGTCCATGCATTTGTTAGCATGCATATTTGCTAACTACATGCATCTCTTTAATTTCACTAGCCCACATTTTTGCCGAAATAGTCTCTCTTGCCCTGTGACCAGTCAGTCAATCAGTCAGCTAACCAATCAGCTAGTCTGCCGTCTGCTGTCAGTCAGATGGCTAGTCTCTCGGAGTGTGTGTCCCATCAACCTAGTTTCCTGTCTCTCAGGGTGTCATGTGTTGTCAAACCAAAAGCTAGGCATTCCCATTAGAGTCCATTTAATAGAGCAGAGCCTGTATACCTTTATTTAACCAAGATTAAATGGCATAAATATTGCATATATATGAAACTTCAAGCTTCTTATTTCACAAAGAATAGCACAATGTCTGTGGAATTAGGAACCTGTTACAAACAAGAAATGACTAGTTGTGAGCAGGTGTACATAGAGCATGTCATTTAATGCAGAAATGATCATGCTTGATGAAAACACCCTCAAAAAACTGCAGTTTTACATTCCAATAAGCTGCCTACAGTTCACAGTTTATCATCAAAATGATCACATCCATCAGCCATCTGCAACATTTGAAGGTAATCACTCTTAAAACCAATTTCAACATTTCATTGAAAGGGGTTAAAATAGTTATTTTAGTCTAAGAATAGATTGTCTTCTCGTCTCTGCTCTAATCTGTTCTCTTCCAGTGTCTCACCTTGGTAGTGAGGATACAGATGCAGTCCATCATCATCAGTCCGACTGGCAAACTTTCACGGAAACGTGTTTCAGGCGCAACTTTCCTGTTCCATCCCTCAGCTGCTTGTTGCTGTTGGCGACCTACTGTAGTCTGTCCATCTCTGTCACCTCCTCCTCTTTGTTTTCCTTTATCCCCCAAGCTCTCCTCATCCTGTCCTCATGCTCTCTCCACCTGTCCTCTCATAAGAGCAACCAGATGGGAGTTCTTTATAAAAATGGAGGCCGACTCAGAAAAACCGCAGCTGTCCCGATGCACCTCCACCCGCCTTCGTCTTTTCTAGCAGCTGTCTTGATATTATGGCAGCTGGTTTCAACGTATTGACCTCAAAAAGTTCATCGCTTAGAATATGTATCTGAGCACACTGAAAAGCCACTTTGCATACTAAAAACAAACAGACCAGCATCCTGAGACAGGTGAAGAAGGATGAACAGGTAAGCATTCACACAGACAGATGTAAGAGCACACATCACTGGGTACTCAACACACACACACACACACACACATATCACTCTCTGCTGTTTTATCAGGTCAGTCTGGCTGTAGTGAGAGGTTAGACTGAGTGAACAGCGACCGCAGTAAAGCAATGCATGCTCTACTTTCAGCACTGACAGGCAAAGTTAAAGCTCCATATGTACCCTTGAGCTTCACTCAAAATAAAACACGCTTCCTAGATACACAGCAGCAGACAGATGATGTTTGATTTCAACATGCAACACCCATAAAGCACAAGAGCAGAATGGCAGAAAACGAGAGATTGATTTTGATTTAGTAAATTCTTAGCATATATTGTAGATTCAATTGAGCATGTGTTTCTTTTCTGTGATGCTCTACTTCTGTCGGATTCCCCCAAGCCTCTACTTCTCTCCTGATGCTCACCGCTTCCAACAGATGGTTGTCAGTATGTATTCTCTGTATTGTGCTCATGAACATCAGAATTGCGATATCATTTCTTATTCAGTTTTTGAACACTATTAAGCTTATTCCAGTCACAGACATTGAGCATTGCCATTGCCACAGGACTTACTGCCTCACAGATGTTTATGAACGCTAACCAGATATACAGAGAGTGTATTTATATATAAAGTAGGTAAGGCGCTGACGGGGTTTGAGAGAATGTGTTGTGTAAAGTCATCCCCATATGGACATGCACCATTCATTTATGAAATATACGATTGGATCATTTCCAATCAAAAACATGCTGTCGTCTGTTTGAAACGGTTTTACTGAACTGCACAGAGGACATAGGTGTAGTTCATATAGAATGGGATAGATGAACGGACAGAGGGAGAGATGTTCGGAAACAAACGAACACAATCTGAAAAGAATATCTGAGCAATTTATCCTCGTAAACAATTGTTTGAAATGTTATAAATAGTGTTTGAATAATTTTAACTTAATAAAACACTTTGTGCAAAAGGAAAGAATTGAAGAGAAAACCAAAGTAACCACACAATTTTTCAGGATTAGGACAAATTCAAACAAGTAAGTTAATATCAACACAATTTTCCAGCATGTAGATGAACAGCAGCAGAGTAACAATGCACAATGTAGAATGTAAGCCTTTTATCCAACAGCCCACAGCACAAATGTCCATTTCAGCAAGATAAACCCTGTTGCATGCACCCTGAGTTTTAGCTTACTCGACTGGACACAAAAATTCAATTGATTCTGTTTGTCATATTATGTAATACAATGTGAGCCATTGTTTGGAACAGCCATCATTACAGTCTGTCAATCCACAGTACCTCTGCTCTCTGCAGCCAAAAGTAACCTTTCAATACTTCAACAATAGGTTCAGTTGTTTGTCCACAGTTACACATGTCTAACTGTTCTGATAGAGAGACTGTGATACATCAGATCTGAAGCAACATATTCAATTTGCAAAAGTTCTATATCATTTGATTGTAGTAAAATTACATATCTCTGTCAATTATCCAAGTATAAAGTCTATTATTACAAAATTTGGTGTAGCACAGTACAAAAGAAAACCCCTTTGGAGCACATCGATAACGACTGACGTCAGTCGTGTGTGTCGAAATCCCACGACAAACACAACAGTGTCATATCCAGCCAGCAATGTTCAGCCTGTTTCTGCCCAACAAGTTATGAAAATGGAAAGATCTAAGCCATATAACATCTAAAAATAAAAGATTATGTGGGTCATGTCAGTTTCTCTCCCACTGACAAGCAAAGACAATGGCACAATTGTGCAGAGCTTCTGTAACCTCAAGGTGGCCCCCCACAAAACTGATCCCCCAACTTTAGACAGGAGGCATAAATATCAAACTCTGCTATTACATGTGCAGAGGTTTCCTGCAGGTAACCTCTATGATACACAACAGCCGCAGATGCCTTACCTTGTTGTTGGTCAGTGGGCTTGTAGCTGACCTTGGGCTTGCTGGACCTCGGCTTGGACTAGTGGAGGTGGCTTTTACTGGCCCAGGGCTGGTTGGACTGGGAACAGAAATCAAAGAGAGAGAATGTCTGAAGGTGAACTTTTAAAAAGGTCAGTAATTATTTTGCACTACAGCATCTGGATTCCTATAAGCAAGAGTGTGTTGTTGTATGACACCCATCCATAATTCACTCGAACCACGTACCATCCACAGTCACAAGAAGACTCTTAAGTTAAACAAGGGTTGTGCACTTTTGGTCACTAAACAATTACAAGTTGTGAACCTTGCATATCTGCACCAGAATTGGTTCGTTGGTTACTGATTTTTAGTTGGTTCAGGCCTGCAGTATTGGTTAACTGTTGTCTCTAAGCTGTAATGCAGCCACTTGCCAAAAGCAGGGGCTGTAGCTCCAGCCATATTTACTCATCGTTTGGCACAATCTTTCAACTACGTTAGTCAAAATATCAGTTTTTTGATCTGGTTTGGTTACATACACAGTTTAAAATATGCCCATGAGTTGCACATACCTCAGATGAGGCCCCTTAGTAGAAGCTGTGTTGCTGGGGCTGCTGAAGGTGAATTTTTGGATAGGGCTAGTTGGACTGGTGCTTGGACTGGTTTTGCCTGCGCCTGGGTCTTTGCTAATTGCAAGAGCGGTAGAGATTATCGCAGCATCTGACACTTTCTTAAAACCGGGGCTGGTGACTGCAGTAGCGGTAGCACCGCTTGTGCGTCTCGGTTTTTCTGGAGTGGTTGGAGACACAAGGCCCTGTACAGTACTGGAGACGAGGGCTGAAACAGTCACCAGGTTGAGGTCTGCAGAGACAGTACGTCCTTGTGGATTGGCAGAGGAAGTGGAACTTTCTGAAGAAACATCAGAGATTGTGGCAGCAAGACGAGGCTTTGTTCCATTAAGTGATACTCCAGGAGATGTTCTTATTGAGCCTGTGGGGTTTTCTACACCATTCAGTCTGACACCGGGGGATATGGCAGCAGAGGGAGAGGAGGCTTCAGGAGAATCTGTTGCAGATGGTCTGGAGGCTTCAGGTTGAACAGGAGGAAGAGGAGCCCGGTACTTGACTTTGGCTAGCTGTGACTGAGGTGAGACGGATGGTGTTGTGGGGGAGGATGGCTTGGTTGTGGATGCTGATGATGGGATTGGTGGAGCAGGAGACTTGATTGACCTGGGTTTTGGGGTCAAAGGTTTTGGCAGGACTGAACCTTCAGAGGCCTGAGGGCTCAGAGGACCAGAGGAAGGCTGAGCTGGGAGCTCTTTGGGTAGATTAACGGATTCCGTTAGGTTCGGTGGACTGACTGTGTCGTCAGTAGAAGACTTGCTGTCGGTAAGGACGGTCAACTCGTAGTATTCCTGAATGTCTGAAGGGAGAAGAGCAGAGATAACAGCCATGAAGAGAGACTGAAGCGTGTACAGAAAATGGATTAGAAAAGAAGGTTATTACACATTAAACAGATGACCGAATCACTAATGGAATTACTGTATGAATAGAACCAATTACTCATTAGAAAACAGACAAAATAAATGAAATACAATAATTCCATCACTTTCAAGAGTTTAATTATCAAAGGATAGGTTATTATTTGATAAATACAATAATTAAGAATAACTTTAAGCTACAAAACATGCAACAGCTGCAGGGTAAAGAACATTTTGGTACATTCAAATTTAACCTGACTGCTTCTCCATATACAGTACAAACATATCTCTGTGGTGCATGCGGATGTACGCCAAATGAAGCTAGTCCCAAAAAAGTTTTCCCTGTGCTTATGAAGAGTTTGATAAATTGGTAGAGAAACGAGAGGAGATACATCTTATACACTGCTGACATCTAGTGGCAGCTTAAGGATACTGCAACCTCACTTATCTCAAACAGTGGCTCCAAGTGGTTCCCATTTAAAAGAGGAACAGTTTACTTTATGATCTGTGGTTTATCTTCCACTTCTCCAACACAGAACACACCATTGTCATCACTTGTACTCTAAATCATGTACAGGATTGTGAGTTCAGACTACAAACTGTAGTGGTCAGATAGTGAAGAAGATTCTTTGTGTGAAATGTGAGATTTTTTGAGAAAAAGTCTCTAATTTGTGACTTAAGCTTAAGGGATACTTCACCAGATATACGATACATGACCATTCATTAATCCTGCCACATTTCTAATGAAACAAAGCTTAATAGAAATGGGTGAAGTATCACTTTTAAGTTTTGACTCTGACTTTATATACTTAATGTTTTTCTTTTTCTAGTTTTCTGATCTGGTATAATATATACAGAACTACTAATATACACTATTATTCAAGAAAACAATTGTGAGTTACATATGTGGATTATATTTAATGATTTATGATTCACAAAGTCAGAAAATGTTAACACCAAAGGATAAATGTAAAATAGACCGCACTGTCTTCCTGTTAAACCTGAGAGAGCTTTATTAAAGGTCAAAATCACAAACAGGAACTAAGTGTTTAGTGAACAGGACACACAGACGTGCACGCACAAGCTGAAGGTGTGGGCGTGTCATAAAGAAGGTGAGACTGCAAACTCCAGTGAACCTGTTTGTCGTCATACTCAACCACACCGTGTTTTTTCTTCCGGTAAGACACATTTTGCTGGGAGCAGAATCAGTCAGGGGGGCACAGACTGTTAACTCTACTGAGGAATGTATTCCTGCTACACATTCTCTGCATGTGTGCATACTTACTACAAAGGAGGCTGTGTTTTCAGTGACAGGCCACATCACGCCTACATCCTTGTGTACTCTGAAATATGTTTTATAGTGTCATGTAATATCCAAACATCTTAAACTAGTGTTACAACATGCAGTGAGCTTCTCTTCTGCTCTTATAATCAGTCTGATCCCACGACCTGTCTGTACTAATCTGGACAAACGCACACACAAGTCTTTAACGTCCAGACTCTCCATTGACGGGGTTCTTCTAGCAGTCCATGAGTCTAAAGCAAAAGCTAAGGAAACTGATCCATTTTAATATCAGCGCCAAAGCTCTGGAAGGCTCGGCCTTTGTATATATACCGCTTTGAGTCTATAAATAACATATGAAAAAAAATAATTAAAAATAATGTCTGACGAGGTTCTAGAAATTAAAATAAAGAGGGAGAAAAAAAGGTCCAAGTGGACATTTTTTTAAATTGTGTTCTTAATAGCTAACTGCTTAAGTTATGGTCATAATAAAAGTAATACTGACCTTAACCTTTTGGTTACCAACATCTAACCAGTACACTACACATACACATCTCAGTGGGTGACTTCCAAGTCCCCAATGATACTCCTGAGAAATAATGTTCCAAGACTGGGACAGAAGAACTACCAGATACTTAAACATAACGCCTCGGGACAGCTGCAGTTTGGAAATACATGATGAATGTGGCCTGATGTGTGAATATTGGAATACATTAAATAAAATGTATGAAGTTTAAAAATGGATTTTATAGTTGACAAGTAACTGTACGAACAAGACTAAGAGTAATTCTTCATCTACAGTTGCCCTGTGAGCAACACAAACAATTAATTAACCGAAGAACCCTTTTATTCCCTACAGATGTCATTTCCTAACATCACAGGACAATAAGAATAGCTGGTCAGCAGATTAAAGCTCACCAAGGCTGCAACATCAAAAGGTTTTAATTCTATAAATTGATGTGTAGAAGAACGACAGCTGGCAGGGTATATGAACTAACCAACATATATCCTTACCAAGCAAAGCGCTAAACAGCTGACTTTGGAAGACAGTGATGACTCTGTCCAGAGACTGTGTCAGCTGGTGGTCTTCTTCCCCAATGGCCTGTTTGGACCGACCCTGGTTCTGCTGTCTCTGATCAAGCTTAGCCCGGTACTGCTGGAGGAGCTCAAGGGCTCGTCGAGCATCTGAAAACAAAATGAACAGGTAAAAACAAAAACGAAACATGAATGACAGGAAAGCAGAAAAAAAAAAAAACTTCCCGGCACCCTTAAGTAGATCAAGAAGATTAACTACTGTCCATTAAAAGCAGCTACTTAATTTAGGATTACTGAGGTTAAAAACGGTTCAGATCTTGCAGGTTCTTAATCAGGGTGAAGTTAATAGAAGGCAGAAAACAACATCTGGCTATGTAAAGTGAGTGCGGACACAGCTGAGGGTTAGTAAATGAGCTTTGAATATAACTTATCTGCTTGTCATGAGTGCAGGAATATAATAATATCATTCTTCTTCTCTCAATGCTGCCTGTTGCTTCACCTCTCTAACATCATTATAAATCACAAAAAATGTAACACAAGTTTAAAAGCCCTAATTCAGTTGAAACAGTTAAACCAAGTTGCACATTATTTCTCTATTGTCACTAAAATGTACTTTGTTCTGAAATTGAAAATCAAATGTTTATGGGGTGGTTTGCGGTTGGAAAACAATGGCTCTTTGTGGTGAAAACTAAATTCAGATAACTTTATCTATCTGCATTCATTGAAATGTCACCTGTTATTAAGTTTTATTACCATTGTTTTATGTAACTAATTCAGGAGGGCAAAAGGGCAATTTATTTTATGGTGTAAAGGACGGCTGAAGACTGCATACCAGGCTGACTGGCGCTCTGAACAGCTGATAAAACCGGAACCACCGACAGATCAACATCCAACAGGAGACAGCTTTCAGCCTCAAAAGTAAAGTTGCAGCGCGCCGATTGGTCGCTCATGTTCATATGTACGCGTCTATAAGCACACATTAGAAGCTGAACATGTGTCCTGTTATTTATGGGGTTGCACGTTCACACGCTGAGGCAGAGTCAAAACAAATAGATGAATTCCCTGTTTTCATGAGTTGGATATTAGCAAACTGTAAGACTGTAAACGACAAACTACTAGAATGACTTGTGCGCCGAATTTACCACAATGTCTGAATAATTATGTAAAGCTCGCTTATTAAAATCTACGGCTAGTACGTGTGAAGTAATAAACAATGTAGCTTTAAATCGCGGATTGTTTAAAGGAAGAGACGTGCAGAAGAGTGAACTTTAACTTGCCCGGCTGGAAAAAACGACTCGCAGAGCTGATACCTAAATTGACACTTTGGTCCCTACAAATATTGTTCCTCACCAAAAAATTATACTGAGGTAGAAAAAAAAGAAGAAAAAAAAACAAGCTCCAAGAGATGGAGAAAATATTCACAAACATTTATTTACCTTTCTGTCGAACAGGCATGTCGACACGCACACAGTCCTCCTCCTCCTCCTTCGTCCCGGGCTTGTTGTCACTGTGACAGACAGTCTGCTGTTTTTACAGATGTGTGCGTCTGTTGTGGGGCAGCCTGCCTCTAAACTGGGACACCAAAGTCACACTACAACAGTTTGCGCACCAACATGTCGTTTTATCAACATAAAAAACTTAAGTAAAGTGTCGGGAAAAGTCTGAAAACACAGTCAAAAAAGCAGCCAAGGCGAGAGTAATTCATGACAACCGATGAAATACGTTGAATGACAGCAACCGCGTGGACTTAGTACCTGGAGCTGCCCTTTTGCTCTCTTCTTTTCTTTCACTTTAACTCTCTCTCTCTCTCTGTCCGGCTTTGTTGAAACTACTACTCCTCCATTTCTTCATTCGGGTGACTTGAGTCGAAACGCTGTCAGACCGGTTCTTTACGCGGTCCTGTGGGGATGACGCACGCACGCACGCGCGCGCGCTCAATAAGTAGGCCTAGGACCAGCACAGACATTCATGCTCACACCTCAAAACAGTATTAAAGCAGGTTTGAAATGCTGTAAACAGTTTTGTCATGCTAAACAGTTGTGTGTAGTGGATGAAAGCCTTGTCAATCCAAGGGAACACACAGGATTTACATCTAATCCACTCAACTCTGAGTAGATTTGGGTTAGAGGTTCTATGAAACCTCTCCCTGCTTATGCCAGGATGATTAGATAATCAATTTAAATAATATTTTAAAAAGAAAATGCGCAGTTTATTATTCGTTTCAAATATCCCGCATGCACAAAACACTTGATTGCAGTTTCTTGCGAGCGAGGTGTATCATCTGAGAGATTCAGGTCTGTCCACTCAAGCCCATCCCTTTGAGAGTTTAGTGGTTTTGTCATGCTAAACAGTTTAATTGTGTTGAATAGATTAAAGCCCCTCTATCTCAGGCTTGTCCCTTTTCCTGTCCAACAATCACTTCCAGAACATGGCTTTTATGGAGGAAAAAAAACTCCTTTGAAAAAGCATTACACAAAGACAAAAATAATAAGAAAAAAGTAACTACTGGTGAGTCCCCATCCTTATGGTTAGATTTGTTGGGCACAAGGAATTCATGGAACGTTCAATATCTTCATTGTTGTTTACTAAGTTCTTAATCCTTAAGCCATTGTTGGCAATAAATAAACCGGAGAAACTGTAGAAATCTCGAGGGACTGTAAGCTTTTTATAAACAACATATTTCACTCAAATCTTCCCATAGTTAGAACAAAACAGTTAAAATTTCACAAGATCACAGCCAGCATAAAATAGCCTACCATTAACGACAGTTAACTGTATCGATAGTTAGCAAACTAGCTAACACAGTTAAAATGGCAACTAAATTGACTTGATTGCTAATTGGATTTGATGCTAAACAACAGAGGCATAGCTTGGCTAACTGAAGTTTAGCAATAGAATATGCTTACATGAACAAAAAAATAGAGGGGAACTTAAAGTTATGAATTAACCTTGGTGTCATGTGTTTTTTTTAAAAGTCCAATTTAAAATGAGACATGTACAACCTAGTAATGCTTTTAAGAATTCACCATCTTACCCATTGTGGGATAAGAAGATGAATATCATTTCATATTTAAAATTTGTGAGCTAAAAATAGAGCTTAACTTAGCTCAAAAATAAAAACGCCTATTTTGAAAACTCTAAACATCATCACTTCTAACAGACGTTATGTGGGTTTATGTTTCAAAAGAATATGTACAGGTATAATACATATGGCCAGACTGTTTCAAGTTGCACAAAGCGAACTTTTCTCCGCCTTACTTCCATCCTTGCTCCAAGGTTGGCTAAATAAATCCCAAACCCATTTGTGCACTGGACAAACACAGAGGAAATTGATATTGATTTGTTCATCAATCCCTGAAAAAGACAGCTAGCAGGTTGATTTTCAAAACTATGATCGCACTTGTATTTTTTTTTTAACTCAGTAAAATTAATCTATTTAATATGATGTGGTACATTAGTTTAAACGTTAACCTTTACTTTGGGAATGCAGTTGTCAGAGTATAAACACATAAAAGCAAAATTAGAAATTTTGTGATGTTAGTAGATTCATATTATTCCTTCAAATTGGAGAGAATATTTTTTATATTTTTTGTTTGTAGACAGAGAATCATCTGTAACATTACTTCATCCACATCTACACACACTCATTACACACATAGCCTAACACAGACAGCAGTTTGAATGGAGGTCATGGACCCAGTCTGTGGTATTATTATTGATCAGGTCACTCGAGCTTATTGACAGCTTTGGTTGGTGCACAGAAACTCTTGCTCTGTATCACTTACACACTCACACACAAGGATAGCAGCATAACATATGAGTCAGCGTGGGCAGAAATGTATGCATGAATGTGTAAGTGGGTTGGACAGTAAGAACTATCATTTTGTCCAAACCAGTGTGTAAAAGAGTAAAGAGGAACGAGAACAAAAGTGCATCATTCTGCTTCAATCAGTATGTGCCTGTGCCTGTGTGTGTGTGTGTGTGTGTGTGTGTGCCTGTGTGTGTGTGTGCCTGTGCCTGTGTGTGTGTGTGTGTGTGTGTGTGTGTGTGTGTGTGTGTGTGTGTGTGGATGTGTGAACTATTACCCTCCATTGTTAATTGTCGGCTTGTAAGCAGAGCTGTTCTACAGAGAGTATTGACGCCAGGAGAACAGTGGGGAATGGTAGAAGACAAACGGGCAGAAGAGTTTGAAATGATTGCCTTCCTTATTCTAATCCAGTTGTACATAAGACAACCCAATTAAGTTTCATATAATAATATGAGTTGAGCAGTTAGAAAACAAATAGCAGTGATAGAAGGCACACATTTCCATTGCAAGCTGCTGCAACACACATAGCCTATAGGCTACACTCAATTGTTGTCAAAAAGTAAGAGATTAGAGAAGTCAGGTTGCTAGATAGCAGTGGACTAACAATAGATTTTTTAAAGGATTTTCAGTGTTTAAAATCAAGTGGACTTGGCTAGAGCAAGCTATCATTTCATTTGAGCTAGACAAATATTGAGCTGTCTACTTAAAACCTCCATTCAAGGTTTAGCTTTAAAAAATGAAGCTGTCTCTGTGTGATCCACAGCTCAGATAAGTGTCAAGAATAGATGAGATGGAGGGATAGAGAGGATGAAGGCTGTTAGACTAATGAACAGAGAGACAAATGAACATATGCCGAGATGATGAGAGCTATACTAAGATTCATTCACAGAGAAGCAGAGAGAACTGAACTCTTTCATTGATTTATATATATTTCTTCTCACTCCTTTCCCACACCACTTTAATGTTATTGTTGTTGTTTTCTCATTCCCATCACTGTTTTGTCACCTCGTTTGTTTGTTCTTTTTCCCTTGTCTGTTTGCAAATTTGACTTCTCACAATTTCCATTTTCATCCCATGTCTCCCCACCCAATTCGTCCCAAACTCCAACAGAAATAAAAACATATAGGAGCAGAAAAAAATCCCCCCCTCCACAGACAGAGCCCAGTGGACCACAAGGAACCCATATTACCAATAGTGACATTTTTATTATTTGTACAATAGAGACTTTAGTACATTATTCAAAACACCTCTTATATACTGAAAAAATGGTACTTCCCAAAGCCCAAAATGGCTCCAGTATAATCGCTGCACAGCATTTTTTCAATTTTATACATATATTATTTTTTGTAAAAACTGTATCTTAAATAGTATGTACAGATAGCGTCTGCAAAATGCATTCTAAACACATGATATATATTATATACTTCTGCAATTACATTTCTCTGCATTAATACTCAAACTTAAAACTGGAAGGATTTCAACTTGCATGTGCAAATAAATAAAGAAATAAATAGTGCTGTTAAATCGTCACTAAAATTTGTCCAACTTAAAACTCAACAGCGTTTCTCTCTTCAGAGGTCAAAATACTTTTTGTCACACAACAGAAGAAGCAGCATTCAAGTTGGGTAGGTGTAGGTACTGCAGAAAAGCGTGAGTACATTCACAATCAATATGAGTCATTTTAAATTGGATTTCATTCACAGCTATGTACAGTGACACCGCCCTCAGCATCTGTTCAGCTCTTATGTAGTTTAAACACATAGAAAATGACTGTTTTTATAGTCATATACATATATATAATATATATTTGTATAACACAAATTCACAATTACAGTAGAAATACATTTTATACAGTTTTGGATAGAACATGTGTAGGTCTCCAAGTCATACTGTGCGTACTTCCATCCATAACTTTATTATAAGTGTCATTATTATAAAATATCACAATTTTTGAGCAAAGCTAAGGTATATCAATATATTTAGAAAGAATTACCTGAAACATGTAATAAAAAATAATTATATTATCAAACCATTTTCTCTGTTTTCATCATAATATCTTTGATATTTCAAACTCTAAATTGGGTCGGGTGGGTACCTGTGGTTTTTTAACCACAAGTCGAAGCTGTGCCATTTTGTGTCCCTTTTTTTTTAAACAATTAAATTCTGATGCTTATTAGAAGGGCTGCCACAAAATGGTCACGTGATGACACTGTCATGTCAAGTAAAAGCAAAAGACATTGTCGGGTGTTGTTTTGCTCTGGATGAAAACATCAGATGTTGTACAGAACAGAACACAATTCACCATCGTGAGATGTCTCTAAGACACGTGTTGCATTTACACTGAGACATAAAATGAACCTCTTCACTCTGTCTCACTCTTTTTCTCTCTACGGTTTCTGGAACGTGGCCATGATGGTCAGATTTTATAAGATATGGACAACGTGATCCAGAAATCACCATACAATCACAGTTTCCACATCTGAATCTACATTTCTTTGTTACCCCCACTTCTCTCAATGTCAAAATCCAAACACAGCTGCAGTCCTTTCACAAATCATTTTTAACATTCACCAAAAAAGTTGGTCTGTTGTAATTACCATGTACTCCTAGAGTCAATTAGCATCTCCTTAGGTGACGAAAAGTGACACTGAAACTTTGAGTGCAGCCAAAATTCTTTGTGGTAAAGATCAGATGTTTCCCTGATTGTCTAAACAAGAGAATCTGCTTCTTATAGATTCACCCATTAAGACTGTTACAATGTGTTGTACCTCTAGTTACCCTTTTCTTACTGTTACACTGGACACAAATGTTTCCCTCCATGTTGCTGTTCTCACTATATGCAGCTCAGGTCTGAGCCACAAAGAGGTAAAGCTTCTGAGGGAGTCAGATGGTCCACATGGCACCAATAACCGAACAGCAGTCTCACTGAAACTTGGTGTTATATTACATCTGAAGTCTTCTGCAGAGTGGAAAACGTTATAAGCATACAGAAAATGATTGGCTGACAGTTGGCCAATGATATTAAAGCATGCTCTGATTTTTTCATATAAGTAAAACAGCTAAAAGGGGTGTAAGAAAAATACAAAACAGGACCTCAAATATGGCACAGATATTACAAATGATGTTACAGTGTGGGTGAGAGTGACTCAGTTGAAATTTGAGAACCAGGCTAGATTATAGTCAGGACTTCATTATGCTCACCACCACGTGTGTTGTGTATGAGGGCTCATAGGTGTATTTATGTGCATGGCAGTGTGTGTAAACATTAGCATGACTTTCTAAATAGATGGCACTGCAGGAAAAGTTTGGCTCTACTGAAAATGTCAATAGGCCAAGCTTTAGAAATATTGCTTTAGCTCTTTTCAGCACAATTGTGCAAGCAACAGTTCTTCTTTTCAAAACAAATAAAACAAGGAGCAGTTGTAAACTATGAACGTGTTTTTTTTTCTTCACAGGAAAAAAAATGGTGATGTACTTTATAAAATTGTCCATTTTGAGAAATAATCCCTGTATGTTCATAAGAGAGAAGTCAGACTGTAGTTTATCAACAATATTTATATGAGTCATAAAGTGTGTGTCCAGGCCCCAGGGAGAATGCAGCTCGAGAAAACTGCAGCTCTGTATATGTACACAAGGCAGAATGTCTTAAGTTTTCAATTTCTGTACACTGGAGGCAATAACATCGGCAGAACAGAGGATAAGACCGGGAAAAAGAAAAAGACAAAGAGGGGAGAAAAAACATAATAGGGAAGAAAAGAGCACTGGACTAAGAAAAGAAGTACAAGGAAGAATGTGTATCTGAATCATGTGCTACACCGATGAAAAAAAATAATAATTTAAATTTACCCTGGACATTAAAATAAAAGTCAGAAGAGAAAAGTAAAAACACAGGAGAACTGTAACAGAACCAAAACAATTCAGTCTGACTGATCAGATGACTGCCTAATTAAGAAACCAGCCACACAATCCTAACTGCAGCAGCCCTGTTGGAATTCAAAGTCCTCTAGTGGTCCGCCTACTTGTCGATCAGGTCCCTGACCGCTGGTGGACAGAGGAGCGGATATGTTTCCCACGGTACATTTGGCACTAGTATTTGCCTTTGGTCCAGCAATAGGCAAATAAACGTCTATGTGTTTCCCTAAAAAGGTAAAAAAAAGGCGGCTCATTTTTCAGTTCCACAAGCCTCCAGCGGAGGGCAGGTGGGAGTGGCGTGGGATGGCGATGAGCAGAGTAGAGAAGCGTTGTTGTGTTTTGTTTGTTTGTTTGTTATAAAACTATTTCTAGCGCGTGCTGCTGTCCCTCAGAACCACCAAGTCCACCATCCGCTGGAAACTCTTCAGCAGAGAGACGGCTGTCTCGTGCTCCATGTGTAAAAAACTATGTCCGTTAGCCTGCAAGGCAAACACGCAGCACAGTCAACAGCATGTGTGTGTGTAGTTGGATGTATTTGTTGCAGTATTTATGTCAATGTGTGTGTTGTGGGGAGGATGGAGGGTCACTGCCATCATTATCTCAGTAACACATCACTGTTGGGGAAAAGAGAGAGAAGAGGAGGGGCTACACAGTCATGCTGTAGAGAGAGAAGGGGTAAAGACAAAAAAGGGCTTTTAGATGAGTTCATCAGCTATACTGTACATCTGTGGAGAGAAGGTGAAGGAGGGAGAGAGGGGAGGGAAAAAACGATGGGAATGATAGATTGGAGGAAATCTCCTGTGGTATCTCTTATTTTGACCTGACGGTGTAAAGCTCACAGATCTGTTCAAGATCAATTCTGGTCCTACTTTGAAATAAAAGCTATGGTTAACAAAAAAAAAAGCCAATATTCATTATTACTCTGTGAAGTGTTTATTGATTTATTTTGATTTATCCACATGGGAGTGAAGGTTGCCTCATCAGCTAATGCAGACTCTGGAAAAAAATCTAAATTGGTTGCTCATGTTAACAAGGGAAGCATCCATGTTTACTTTTAAGAGAAACAAAGAAATCACGGGAAAATAAACTTTGTATAAAAATTCTAACTGGAGTAATCACTGCCGTTTTTTAAACAGAATAAAACACTGAAAGGTTTAAAGGTTAAGTCCTGTATATGTTGCTACAAAAGGTATAAAATGTACAATGTTTGAATAATGTAGTTATACTGTTTGTTTATTTTATTAAATGTCCATAGATGTTATTTTTTTCTTCTTAGGCTTCTTATTCCTGTCTTTCATGACACAAAAACTTGCTGTTAACTATCCTGTTGTCAATAATAATAATAATAATAATAATAATAATAGTGCAATGTTGATATCTTATTGAAACAAGAGTAAATGAATCTGTCAGATGAACATGCAGTTTGGAAAAACTCAAACAATAGAATGGTTTGCAAGATGGCCTGGAAACATGTTGAATTGTTTGCAGTAAAACCAACAGCTTTACTGTGAGACCAGTCATTGGAAATCAATGTGCAATTGACTGATTTTTTGTTTGTCTATTATTGGTTGTTTACCTTTTGTATCTTTTTTGTAGATCTTTGTGTATTGAATTTAAATGTTGAACAAAATGTTTATTTCTGTACATAAAAAATGGGAAAAGTATTTGTATGTATACGCATACTCTGCTTGTAAAGGTTTAATTTGGTGTATTTGCATTTTTAAACATGTTTTTGACTATAAACTTCTGCCAAAAATCACTTATCGGCCTCAATGAAAGAGTTAGCCATGATTTAAATCACATCCTCTCAAGCTGGTTAAATCATTTTAAGTGTGTGCAGTCCATAGACTGTAAATACTAATGGACGAAGCCTGAGTGACTTCAGCCGCCTGTGACAGCAGGGGGCTCTGTAGGCTCAGCGGCAGCAGCCACCATGATGGAAATGCTGTCTCAGTCTAACTTTCAGTCGACCTACAGTAACAACAGGCTGAGAGCTGGAGCTGAGGCAGGTTTTGGGCCTCTTCACGAACCGCACCCACCTGTCAATCATGTCAGTCTAACTATGGATAACGTGTATCGTTCATAAAATCATAACACAGCCCTTAAAAAAAGATCCCCCCCCCGTGTACACTGTGTGCCAATAATGATAATAATGAATCAGACCTATTTAGTTTTTTGTCCCAGGCTGTAAACAAAAACAGGCTATTTTTGCCTGTGGCGTGTATGTGACTTCCGTTGTTCTTGGAAGTAGCAGGTACAAATTTTTGCTGCTACAATCTGATTTCTTTTTGCAGCCAGTTTAGTTGCCCCCTGCTGGCCATTATAAAGAGTGCAGGTTCAAGGCACTTTCAAACAAATCAGACTAAATCCACTGTTATTATTTGAGTTGTCTATGTTTTTGTTTCATAAAAGTAAAAAAAATGGTGTGATAATAGGATTATCAAACGTTTTGATTTCATCTTATCAGCGCTCCCTGCGATGGTTGGCTCCATAGTTCCTCTCCAAGAGAGAGTTGGGGGAGGGGGGGGGGGGGGGGGGGGTCATGCCTGATAAATGGACCAACAGGTACACATAAAAAGTAGAATGGGGGGGAAATGCTGAAGTCAGATAAAAATAGTCAAAAAGAGCCTCTGTTTGTAGCCTGTTTTTGACGATGAGTAAGGGGGGTGTTACCTGCAGTATCTTGTCTCCAGGCTGCAGGGCGGATGTGGCGGGCCCATCATGCTGTACCCTAGTAACAAAGATACCCTATAAGTCAAAATGATACACCGTTAGGACAACACAGGGACACGATGGTTTAGAATCTTTGCCTTTCTCATTGTCATCTCCAAATCCATCCCACGAAAAAATAACATTTCTGCCAAAAATATATATGGGAGTTCACCAAATAAATTGTCTTTGTTTTCAATTTAGAGACGCATGCAATGTCAAGATTTACTTGCTATTTGCATCTTCTTGTTTTTTTTTTTAAATGTACAGAAGCTGAATGAAACACTCCTTCCAAAGACATTGATTATACATGTCAGAATGGTTCATAATCTATTTGTCAACATAAGGCCTATATACAATCGACAGGAGTTTAGAAAGAGAGAAAAAGTAAACATAAAGTTAATATATAAAGAAGAGGGGGAGAAGAATAGGTGTGGGATGGGTACTGACTTTAGGGGAAAGCAGTAGGTAGCAGGGAGGGCAGAAGATAATTCATCCCTGATATTTGAACTCGGTTACCCAAGGCAGAGATTGTAAAAACACCAACATCTTTGCATCGAGAACTGAAAGATGTTTTTGAACACACACAGAGTGTGGGACGATGGAGCCGTGTTCGCTCAGCGTGGTTCAACAGGTTGTGCACGTGTTGAACGCACAATAGTGAGCTTAGGTGACACCAGTTAGCCCAAAAAAAACCCCCAAAAAACCCCAATGTGATGTAGTATTGAGAGTGCAGTAGCACCTACATACTACAGTCTTTGAGTGAGTGCAGGAACAAACACATACATTGCATGTGAAAAAAGTTGTGTGTGTGAGAAGTGTTAGTTTATCTGCTATTCACAATGACACTGGAGCTTATACTGTGAGCCTCATATGCTAAAATCAAGAAATGCAGCTTGAAAATGTTTTAACATTCTAACCAAAGCAGCTAAAATAATCATTTTAGCTTTTGGACGACCAGTATACACATGCATGGACTTGGTCAGCTGATTTGAGTCATGTTTTTATGTCCATTAAAATCCTCCTGAGAAAGCATATTTTTAATTTGAATGACTAGTTGCAGTCAGGTTGCATATGGAGCTCACTGTACATTACATATGTATTTGTTAGCAGCTGAAAATTGTTAGTCACAATGATTTTACTTTTGCACACTATAAAGCGGTTGCACACAAAGCTGCAGTCCCCTGCAAAAAAACCTTTTATCTTCAAAATTTAAGAATTGTTCACAAATGTTGAAGATGTACTGTATCTATTTTTCTATCCCTGCATTTGGCAGTATCAATAGTCAGCTACATAAATCAGGAAATATTATTGTGTGTTCTTTGCAGCTTGGTGATAACATAGAAACAGTTGTATCTATAAAATAAAAGTTGATAAATATGTTTGTTAGACAGCAGCTCAGTGTGCAAAGAAAGAAGATTTAGGAACACCAGGAGCAAAACAATTGGATTTTCAGACGCTCATGACTTAGATGTGATTAAAAATCCATCTTTGGCCCCTTTAAACCCCATCTTTTGTTCTTACATGCAGCACGAGAAGCTAATCCATCAAAGCCCAGGATCTCTCTTCTGTCAATACAGGAACTGAGTTACCGACTCGACCGACTGAATCCTGATTAGCTAGCAGTAAACATGACCCAGTGGCTTTGAGAGAAACAGGTGGTCTTTTAAGTCGTCTCAAAAGATCATTGTCATTTCTTCCTTTTAGACGCATGATCTTGACTTCTCTTCTCTTGTTGAGATTTAATGTAACTGGGAAAAGCCAATTTGAATTTTTTTCTTTTAATTTGTTTTTAAATAAATATCTCAGTTAATTACAGAGAATGTGGTAATAATATATGTTAGCAGCCGGTTCCTTGATTTTTAAAGTAAAGTATTAATATAATAATGGACTGAAAGAATATTTATAAATGACATGAAACTCTAAACCACGCGTTTTTTTGAAGAACAGAATTTACGTGGTGGGCATCAATTTTAAGAGATCGAGGTAAAAGAAATTAGTCATAAACTTAATGAAAACAAGTAACAACTTTGTCCCTTTAAAGGCTCGAGTAAAAATGTATAGAGAAGAGAAGACATTTTTCTGCTATTTTAAAGATGACACTGCTCTTACAGAATATAATTATTTATCAGATATAAAAGATCTTTTAGAAGTTAATTTAATAGATTTAAATTTCACTGATTTATCAGGGCTAGAAGTGTGGCTGGGTGCAGACAACAAACTCACCACAAGGGGGAGCCACTATCATGAGGAATGACGCTTGGTATTGTACCCCTCAGATGTATAATTTATCAGTCAAGCTGTTTCCATACACTGACCTTTATAACTCTTTGAACTTTGGCTTATTCAGACTTAAGTCTCCTGATTAAATGAGCACATAAAGTTAAAGTTAAAACTATTATTTTCCTACTTTTACTAATGGCTTTGTCTTCTCTGAATAAAAATAGATGAAAACATAGAAATGGTTAGGCAAAGTAAGTTCTCATAAGTAGGCCATGATGATCAAAGGAATATTAAAGGCGTCTGCATTTGTTTGAGCTTAAACTGCTCACAAATCCTTCCTGATCTGACAATCATGAAAAAAACGTGGACGAAAGCTTCACCTGCTTGAGCAAGGCACCTCACGTGAATGCAGGGATGTAACGACGGTGTTTATAGACATTGATGCTGACAGATGATGACTGTTTTCATATCACAACACCCCTAGGAAATACAAAGGCATATTCTACTTTAGACGATTTACATTAGAGCTATACTTTCTCTCATAACTGAGTCAACAATCAACATTTGGAGACACTAAGAGGAGCAGCAGGTAACACACGTTCCTTGTTAATCATTCATGGACATTTTAATAGACTACGGCGTGATCGTATCTGTAACTGTCAAACTTAACTTTCACAGTGAAATATTGCAAAGCAGTCCAACATTTCAATTAATCTATAAAGCACAATCTGATATTTTAACCATGTCAGTATCATTTATGTTCAATGTCAATATTTCTGCTTCTCGTTTGCCATTGGGATCATGTCCTGCTGAGTAACACGGCATTAATAACAGACAAGCAGCGGCTGATGGAAGCTTTATGAACATGAGCAGAGACGAGAATGATTAAATAACTGTACAAGTCAGCAACTGAGTCACTACTTGTCCACATAAAACTAAAGTGAAATGATGAACTGACACTTTCTGTTATCACTTCACACCCCCGACTTAAATAAATTCCTCATTTGTCACTTAGGCTGCACAAAGGCTGAACGTTTAAAAGAACCCATCTCTATTTATAGACCAGCTATCTTGTCAGTTACTCAATATCTGAAATAACAGTGAAATCTGCCATACTTCCCGTCCTCGGATCAAAGTATTGAACATTTAAAATATATATATATATTTTTTTTTTTAAATCCACCCACGATGTCCCAGAACTAAAGCAGCCTTCTTAAAATAGTCATCAGAGCTCTGTGAGCGGCTTCGCTCCTTTAGACCGACTATAGCAGCGTGTTTCTAGGACAGGCTGCCATGTGCAGGAGGCCTCAGGGATCTGCAACCCAAACAGGCTCTCTGTGGCCGCACTCACTGTGAGAAACAGCTGAACTCAGAAGGAAAAGAGGTTGGCACCTTTTGCAGTGATTGTATTTCAAAAGTGGGGCTGTGACTTCACTTTCCAGGAAGGAGAACACTGTAAAGATGACCCAAACACAGAATGACTTACTATTAATGATACAAAGTGTGTATTTACAGCCCTAACTTTGAAGATTACCAACCTAGGATCATTTCTGTGGAGTCTACCTTCCCATTTTGTGATGTTTCCAGGATTTACAGTATATTAAGAACTTATGTTTTGGCATATTTCATCTACACACCTCTGGCTTCTTCACCCAATCAACAATCAAACTGGGTTTTTTTCCCAAATAGTCCGTTACAATCACAGACTCAAAGTTAACCAAGTCAACTGCTGCCCTTAAGACACACAGACGTACGGACAGATGCACGAAACACTGCGGTAACGAGCAGCAGTTTCCATGGCAACTCTGAAGTAAAGCCGGGGGAGGCTGTGATAGGCTGGCAGGCCGGGTCGGGTCGTACCATGTCGGAAGGTTTGAAGGGGTTCCCCTGGCCACTGATGCCACCAGAGATACTGAAACCAAGACCAGGGTTCTTCTCTATTCTCACACACAACTACAGAGAGAGAGAGGAGGGGCAGAAACAGAGAGACAGAACAAACAAAACAAACAAAGAAAGACAAGTGAAAGTGAAATACAAAAATCGTAACCATCTGTGGTAGATAGACAACATGCACAACAGTGCAACAGTGCTTCATGCGATGCGCGACATGTTTTGGCAGCTATGTTGGAGGTCTGCAGTTGTCTGGCAACGATAATGATTGAGCCACAAATATCCTTATCAGAGATTTTCTTTTATGGGAAAATAGTTGACTCTCTCTCATTCGGAAGGGGAAATATTTAGAAACTGCATTAGGATGAGCTAATCTGAGTGGTGTGAATGACTTCATGTTTCTACCTAAACTGGTACAGTGATCTCCATCTGTGAAATATCTCAGATTTAGATCGACGCCTCCGTGGCTTTTTCTAGACTCGTTTCTGCACACACTGTTGCTGTTAGGTGACTAAAAGTACTCACAGATGTCCCAGCTATTGTTAACTGCTTGATGGCTTTATGTGAAATCTTCCAAATCCCCTAACTGACATGACCGTAAAAATACAGCTAATATCTATACTTACGGTGTCTTGAAGAGTCCATGAAAACTCTCGTAATTTATAAAAAAAAACCTTGCAGTGTGAATCAAAGCGGGTCACATCAACCCCTCCATCTAAAAATATTCATTTAATTTGGTGATGCAATATCACGTCAAAATCATTCTGTTTTTAATGTCACATGCAATGTTGGCTGATGTGGCGTTAGCTAGTGCTATATCAATTACAGAACTTAACTCCTTCTGGGAACACCCACAGAAGAAAAAGGATCAAATACAGCCCAAATCCAACTCGGAACTGCAGCTGACAAAAGAAACCTCTTGTGTCTAGTCTAAGCCTGTACATGATTGTGAATAAGCAGATTAGAACTATTCTAAAACCAAGTGTAGCTAGCTGGATAGCTGCTATGGGAATTTGTCACATATTTTTTCTTATTTAGTATCAGAGCAATCTATTTGAAGTAGTCTTCAAATATGTTACTGTTCACATCTTGACCATATAAGCTGGAAGTGCTTTGAATGACTCAAGTCTATTCCAAACATGAATAACATCTATTTGATATAACAATTATTCAAACAGAAACAGCAAATAGCTGTTAATATTTTAAAATTTTACTTTGACACAGTTAAAAACAAAATCCATGTAATTCTTTTTTGTTTTTTACAGACCTCCAAGATAGCGTGCAATACAAACAGACAAATGGTCAGACAGACGGATACCTGCTCCTGGAAACCATCCGTGCTCTTCTGGCCTTTAGTCTGCAGCAGGCAGCGAGCGCTCTGAGGCCGCGGGTTAGTGTGCGTCATGACGACCTGGTTGCTATGGACCATGCCCTGATTGTGGTACTGGGGGTTGGTGGCGGGGAGGGAGGGTTGATGGGAGGAGTGAGAGGAATGGGGGTTGTACTGGGGCTGGTTCCCTGATGGTGACATGGCCATGGGTAAGCCGGACCCTGGGTAAGCCTGTCCAGGAGCAGGATGTCCTGGACGGGGAAGAAAAGGTCACTGGGTGGTCTCATACACAGACGCATTTTGTTGTGAAAATTACTTGTAGGCTGTTCATTTTGTAAATAAGGCACAACAAATTAATATTATACCAACTGACTAAACTTCTACAACTTTCAAAGTGTATCTTGGTGTCATCATATTTAACTCTTACCTGTAGCTCTACGGTATAGAAGCCCTTAACAGACAGGCATTCATACTTTTTTTTTTACTCTGGTTTCTCAAGACAAGTAATTTATGATGGTTGCTTCTCAAAACTTCAAGACCATTCGTTACAAAAGCACAAAACATGCACAGAAGTAGGCTTAACTGATTTCCCTTTTGTGGGTAATTTGAACATCATCTAAGGCCTATTGTTGTATTTTCTAGATCACCAGAAAATTATCCCATAATCACAAGTAAACAAGCTTTATGTAGAACAAGTTGGAAGTTTTTTCCATTTACCTTGAGTCATGTTGCCTTGGTACTGTCCCCCAGCAGGCACCACTGACAGGGGCATCCCGGGTTGGTATTGGCCCCCTTTGTTCATCATCCCATCGTAGACCTGCTGCCCGACCACTCGGTGAGGTGTAGTGGACGAGGAAGAGGAAGAGGAGGTGACGATCATGTGTGTGTTGTGTGATTGGTGGGACTGGTTGTGGGAGTGGGCACTCTGTGGACAGAGGAGAGGCAGTTAAAGACGATGCATTAAACGTTGCATGACAAAAGCGTTCTTCGTACCTTCTTCATGAGGTTGTCAGGTGGGACGTCCCTCCTGCCGAGTGAGTAAGGAGCCCACTGGTTGCTCCCTGACACCCCCTCCTGGTCGTTGTCCAGCATAGCCGCCTGCTGAGAGGGGGTCTAACAGAAAGACAGAGACACAATGATCATTACTGAAAAGGAACATCTACTTTGTGTCATTCTCTTAATGTATCAGCCTCTCACTGGTTTCAGGCAGGTTCAAATTAATGTCATGTATGATTTTGTTGTTTTAACACGGGGAACTGTTGGACTGTAACTGATGAGTAAATCATTTTTGAGCAGTTTGACAAACATACATCATGTTCTTCTTCATGCTGTGACAGCTGACAAATACCATATTAATCATAAACCAAGGGCCCTCATTTAAAGCTACAAACATGAAACAATTTAAATTCTTATATATTTATAGTTCATTATCAAAGTTATCAGCATAATAAAAAAGACAAGTGTGCACACATCCAAGCGAATTGCATACAGGTGCAGGACAAACACGGAATGACCTGCAGAAAAAAGGGACCACATCTTTCCCTTTTTTCTGCAGTTTTAACTGTATATCATATTCATTCATATTCTGTACCAAGAATGTATGTGCGATCTGATTGCAGATTTGATTGACACCTACAGTCATTCAATTCTAATCCAACATTGCCGAACCTTGACTGGTCCATGGACAGAGTGACATCACCTTTTTCTGAATAAGACGAGACTACGTCACGCAGTTTAGAGAAGTAACAAATGCTCAAGAGTGAGACAACAAAGCTCTGCCTGTAGTCTGACTTCAGACAGTAAAGCATTTTACAAGTGCGTAGAGAAATGTTTGTTTCCGCTAATGTCATCGCTGCTTCATCTCTGTCCTTAAAATCTGTTGAGTACAATCCAATACCAGTGCAGTTTATTAGCAGCCACACTTTACAATACATTGTAAAAAAAATATGAGATTTGAACAGACAAACTATTGTTGATGATAATCAGTGAAGTCATTGGGGCTGCAGTTCTGTGCAGAAGCAGGGACAGATATTCTCAATAGTAACCCGTTTGTGCAGTAAGGCTGTTTTTTTGTAAAAATTTAGACAGTGTCAAAAGTTTTTTTTTGATAATAAAAATAAGAAATTGTGCAATATTGGCTGGACATGTTGTTTTATTGTCGTGTTATTAAAACAAGTATAGAAATCATATGAGTGATGATGTTGATGTTGTTTGATACGATACTAATATCCCAGGTCGCCTATCAAAGTTAAAAAACTGCTACCGTGACAACCCTAGTGTGCAGTAATAAGAGCAGGGGTTCATTGTTCCCACAGTGATACTCACAGCGTTAGCAGACGGAGGAGGAGGTAGTGGCAGCCAGCGGCCAGCAGGGGGATCATGCTTAGTGTTATTGTAAAGATTAAAGTTCAAAGTGCTGCTGCGCCCCTGGCCGTGACCCCCGCCCTGACAGAGCATGCCCAGCGTGAGCGTGTTGTGCTTTAGGATACCACTCTGATTGGAGGAGACAACATCACATGACACGAGTGAATGTGGGGGTGGGGGGAGGGGGGGAGGGCGGAGCAGCGTGGTGACAACACACTGTGAGATCCACAAACAAACAAACAGATAAACAAACAACAATAACACTGATAAAAACAACAACGACAACAGTGCAGAGTTGCTGAAAGCACAGAAAAATGTTAGCTCAGGACCGGTCATTACACACAGAGAACATCGTGTCATACAAGCAACAACTGGCTCATTGCAACATTAGTGTGTAGAGATTCAGATAGTTTGTGTCGGTACATACGCTGATTCTTTAACAATCTATGAATTGCTTTAATTGTTTAGACTCAAACCTCTACATATGTGTGTAAATGCTTAATCTTTGTTCCATCCCACAGCTCTGTCTTTGTGTTTTGTACAGGTGGGTGTTTTTTTTTCTTATTTTTGTACTCCAGACCTCCCCCTTTCTTCTCTCCTTCCTGTTGAGGCACAGACTCTGATTAAATAATTATTAGTTTGACATTTTGTAAAATATGTTTGTTCACCTTCTTGCAGAGACTTTCTCAAGATTGATTGCTCATAACTGTCTGGGGACATAAAGGGAGGAAACAATCACAGTGGCTCAGAACAAAGGAATATTGTATGCCGTCTAGAACCTGTGGTTCACCACATGATATTTTTCAGTTTTTGAATGATTGTACAGCTTTGCTATTATCAGAAATCAAAAAGTTAGCCTGTCTCATAAACCCTGTGAGAATAGGTGCTGGGATAGTTTTAGACACTGTTGCAAGAACTTCTATTACATTCTTGGCATCCTTTTTGTGACAGTTTTCTTATTACAAAAAAATAGATGTGTCATGTGTCTGTTTACTGTCCAAAGCAGAATTATTTAGTTTATATTTCAGAGTATGTTTATCTCCTGAGGGTGCAGTAGGTCAGGCTGACAGAGCGACAGTGTGGATGGGACACACATGCAGCTGAACACACACCTAGTCAACCTTTACAACACAGACTTACACAGATACAGACAGGAGGGCCTCCGGAAGCTGTGTGAGTGTGTGTTCACATGTCCCTGATTGTGTCTCTGTATTGCACTGACTTACCCTGTCCAGTCGTTTGGCCTCTATGTGCCTCAATAGCTGTTGCCTCCAGTCGGCGGGCATCCTTGAGGTGATGTCTTCAGGTTTCTGTGGTACCACGGGTCTCACTTTGATGGTGTCATCCGAGGGTTTCTCAGGGCAGGTTGCCAGCGTATAGTCAGGGGGCATCTTCTCCAGCAGTGCAGCCATGGTGGGACGAGCGGACACTGGCCGGGCCTGAGGACGAAGAGTTAGTCATTTACAAAGACCATTAAAATGAATTAATAATGATTAATATCAATCTCTTTTTAAAAAAGAGAACTAGAATCAAACCTGAACTTCTCTTTAATAAAAAACACAATATTACATCCTTTACATTTTATATGGGGCCGCCATCTCAAATGTTTTGGTTCAACACTTTTATAAACACAGCATATTTATACTTTACCAAAATTAGATACAAAGTACACTAAGAAAAGCACACTGCAACAAACAGCTAAAAGCAAACAGAACAGATTTTAAAGTCTGAAAGCTGTGAGTTGACATTACATCTTGTAAGGTTAAGAGGGTTAGACTGCTGCAGTCATGTAAACATTATTCTGCACCATGAAGAAAAGATTTTCACACGGGAGGTGATGTATAGTCTAACCTTTACATTTGCCTTGCATTGATGGCTTGAGACTGCAGTTTTAAGTGCTCAGTATTCAATTCCTGACTTTTCTCTGCCTCCTCTGCCCTGCTCCTTCATGCTGAGAGCAGCCAGATAAGTTGCTCTGAGCATCTGATCAGTATGCTCCTGGACATCTCTCTGCGACTATTTTTGGAAAGTCTGATTCTGGGCAAACCCAGACCACGCTGCGAGGATTATTTATAGTGGTGGGAATACCTTGGGATCTGGCAATAAGGACACCTGCGCTACTCAGCTTAGACTGCAACAAGAATGACCTGGACCTAGATAATCAGTACAAAAAGAAGGAATTACATGCTTCTAATCTGTCATTTGCCTTGGCAAATATCTTTTTGGTCAAACAAAAGAAATAAAGTGTTTCATCTCCTTTCAGTCTGATGAAAATAAAAACAAACTGACCATGCAAAAATCTGATTTCCTTTCGAAACCACCTGAAATCATGAGCTGGATGAAAATAATATTGTGGGCCATTTTTCAAGCCATAGTACAAAAGCCTGGATGTTTCAATTTTTCTTATGTCAAGATTTTTTTGGCCTGACTAATTTCTAAATAAAGTATTTATTCTGTCACTGTGGGTCAAAAAAATAAAACAAAACATCATCTAAGGCCATTTTGAAAAAGATTTCTCTAGTAGGTTTCTGATTTATAGTCAACAAATCAACAAAAAATACAGAAAAAGTGAACATTATTGTTTTGTTTTAATACTAGCATCACTCACCCTTTAATCACAGATTTAAAGGGAACACATGAGCAGGTTATGTGACAAACAGTTTACCTGAGATGCTCCGTAGGTCTCTGTGCTGTAACTCCTGGCAGACAGGGGGCGGCGCTGAGTCAGACTCTTAGTTGGATAACCAATCATGGGCTTCTTTTGTTCCTGGTATGTGGGATAGTCGTCATCATAGCGACCATTTCTCTTATTGTGCAGCATCTGGCTCTGGTTGTCGGACATGTTGGTGATTGCAGCGTGCTCCATGGGGCTGGAGTAAACAAGAGCCCGGCTGTAAAGAGGGGGGTCGGCCTGAGGAAGAGAGGAATTTCATCAGACCGCTAAAGCATCAAAAAAGAAATAGAGCAACTTCCTAAACAGAAGATGATTTGCCCAAGGATAGCACTAGCTTTTAGCCAACCTTTGCACATCTCAACTATCACATGAACAAAACTGAGGCAAACTTTGACAACAGCTCTCTTACCTGCTGTCTGTACTGAGCCTCCTGCAGCGCCTCCTGTTGGGCTTCATGGACCCTGCGGAACAAAGCCAGCTCTGTAGAGCTCACTAATGAATCTGCTCTCCTCAGAAACCCAGGTCTGGAGCGCTGCGCTGGGATTGGCTGCTGCTGCTGTTGACTGGAAGGTCCGTCCTGATTGATTGGTGACTGGGGGAAAGAAAACATCTCCAGCGGAGGATATGCACGATATCGAGGGCTCACCAGCTCCTTGGGTAACGTCTTCCCTGGTTGGTTGATGTACTCTATGGCCTTTGTAGAGTGGTTGACATAATCAGGTGTGTTGGGGAAGGGTGGAGGGACCCGTCGATCCATGGTCACCTGATTGGTTAGAATGTGTACAAGTAATCTCATCATACAAACTTGTTGAGACTTCTGACTTTATTTCATCAGACGGGCTTTAAAAAACTTTTTTTTCTTTTCACTTTGTTGTGAATTGTAGATGATGAGATGATGAACTATTATAAATACAGTACCCACATTTCTTCTGAACAAGTGCATATTAAAAGAAGAGATGCACCATCAGGGCCAATACAGACATGATGTCTGAAATACAAATGTAACCGATTGCTGATAGCAATGTTTGTTTCAAGACTTCTTTGTGTGTAAGACTCCCACAATGCCACAGTTTTCTCTGGTGTTGAGCAATGAACACAACAAATAAATATCAGCTTCATCCCTATTAATGTAATGTATGTAATGTATCAAACAACAACGTAAAAAGAGTGAGATGTGTAAGGTGCTCCTTCTAACCTCTACTGTTAACTATTATTCTAATTCTAGCTTTTTGGAGCTTGAAGTTATGGCTCAGCTGTCTGTCTGGTATATTTACTGATTTGGTCTGTACATCACCTTCTATTGCACCATATAGACTCAGTACGTCAGTGAAAAGTGGAATATGTAGGCGACTAAAAGCCAGATGTTTTCCTCAGATGTTGGTAGAAAGCAAAAGCAAACAATAGATAACTGAATCTAAATAAAACAGCTCTAAAATAATGGAAGTGCTGCTAACCTGGGGGTTGTAGTTGTGGTCAAAATGATACGCCTTATGAGGGATGGAAGGTTTTTGGTTCTGTCCCATCTGGTTGCTGGCCCCATGTCCAGGGAATCCCAGCTCATCGTCTAACATGGGGGCGGACTGTGACCGGGACATGTTGGTCTGCTCCATGGAACCAGAATACTCGGGACGGTCCAGACTTGTCTGCTGCTCAATGGATGAACTGTAGCTGTCCACGGGAATACTGGTGATCGAAAGCAAAACAGAAGAGCTTTAAAATCACTTGACTCCTGTGACAGAGAGAGAGAGATAAAAACAACCTACCTGTAGACCTTGTAGGAGCCAATGTCGATCTCATCAATGCTCTGTGACTTCTTAAACTTCGATCTTGTCTCCCTCATCATAGGAGACAGGCGGTCTGAGCTTTTACTCATCACCACAGTCACCTTGTTTCCCCCGCTGACAGTGAGCTGATCCTTTCTGTTCTGGTCTCCCTGGTTGTTGTGGTACGACCAGCTGCCAGGCAATGGCCCTCCACCATGTTCAAGTCTGTGGGTATTATAAAAGATAATCATTGGCATAGTCATCTGTGAAAGACAAAGCTATTTTGTTGTGGTTTGGTTTGACTTGACATTTTAGCAACACTTGGTCATAATTTGTCTAAAAAGGGAAAAAAGCGTGGAAAAAAAATGTCACAAAGTCTTTTATTTAGTCGACTTGAATGGCTGACAAAATGTTGCTAGTTTTGGTGGTGGTTTGGTAAGTGTATGTGTACTCCACTAAGAGCTCGCTGGAGCTTCTTTAAATTACCTGGGGTCTCCGTCCTTGCGGTCAGGGTTGGGGCTCGAGGACGGCGTCAGGTCAAGTTTGGAAGGGAAAGCGGTCCGGTCCTCCAGGGGGCTTGGGGTTCTGGTCCAATTCTGCCAAGGATTCTGGGATGAAGGTCCAGATTGTTGGTCATTGTCAGGAGTTGAGCGTTGGTTGCTGTGGAAGGGGAGCGTCTGGGTGTCCAGCTCCAGAGGGACTCCTACGATTCGCTCTTGCCTGAGGAGGGGGCGGCGCCCATGTGTGGACTGGCTGCGGGGTTTGGAGCCCAGCGGAGGGTTTCCCTGACTCGTATTGGAAGATGGACCATCCAGAGGAGACTCCTCAGCGTCAAAACCTGTGTTGTCATAGTGAGGGGCTTCTGCCCAATCAAAAGGCTCGCTCAGTGGGCGTCGATCCCCTCGCTGCTGCAGGGTTCCTGATGGAGGGGTTTCCCTCTGAGACAACAGGGGCTTGGAGTCAATGGGCTTTGGGAACGACTGAGCCAGTCTACAAAGATAAAAAATAGTAAGAATTGATTAGACAGTAAAATCATAAATCACATTTATTGCTTTATTAAGTCTCTATAACTCTCCCTCTCTGATGTTAGAAGGATCACTTAGCCAAAATCATTTACTGCAGTTAATATAAGAGAAGCCTTACACTATTATACATTAATGCATTCAATCTTCCTCATTGCCAAATATCAGAAGTAAGCAGACAAAGACAAAGATATAAACAGTGTGATTTTGCATATAACTGCAGGGTTTGTGAAATGACTACTTGAATGTCAAAAATACCCAAGTGAACTTTGAACCTGTAGACATGCACTTCGGACAAAGAGAGGCATGCAGCAAATGAGAAAGACACATCTGTTTTTACTGAAGGAATTCTTCTTGTCACTTTTCTTTAAAAACCAACACATCATATACAGATTTGCCATGAATGCATCAAACTTTACATAATGAGTAGGCAACAATGCTACTGTTGTAAAGCAGTTGAGTCTACCTATATACAGTAAATCTTAGCATTCTGTTATATGACAGTTACAAGACATTTGGCCTAAGATAAGGAAAATGCACATTTGATATTGATGCATTACCACACCCATCACATGACATTTTACAGAAAGTGAATGACAATATTTCACATTGGGATTGGAACCAATTCTTTAAACTATTACAATGCTCAGTATGACGTACATATGTAACATAGAAAAATGCTGCTTATGCACACATAACGTAGGGCAATTCAAAAAACTGCAGCAAGAGAAAAAAGGCACACTTGCTCCAATGCCACAAAAAAAAGTTGTATCTTTTATTCTACCTGCCCCTGCTTTTCTAAGAACATGTTCATGTGTAACCGAGGACTATGATCCATCAAGTGGCTTTAAAATATGTCGTCTACCAGGACTTATCAGGTCATGTGTGGATGTTAAATATATTTTAGTATCAAATTGCTGAGCTCCATTATGCTCTAATCTTCAGTCTCATTGGAATTATACAGAAAGGCCATGGATAAATATGGCAGGTGGTTTAGGTTGAGGTGTTTGTTGTTGAATATAGCTGCATTGTGTTTTGAAACCGTGTCAGAACTGTTTTTGATAGCAGCCTTTAATGCTATTTTTTTTATTCTGGATCTGTCAAACTTCATCATAAGTGTACTGCAGTCAGGACAAGAACTTCAGTAACAGGACCAAATCCTATTTATTTGCTTTGGTGTCAAAGAAAATCCTCTAGATAGTCCTGCTGCCCAAAATCTGATAGCTTTGATGCAGAGAGGAGAAGAGAAAGAAAGAGAGAGAATCCTGAAGAAGAGTCAGCAGCATCCTAATGAGCGTCTCTGACCTTGAGTGAGCGAGCAGAGGGACGGGAAAGACAGAAAGATGGACAGAGCAGAAGACGGATGGAGTGATTGGAAACATGGATGATAGATGGAGGAGATTGAAGGAGGGGGTTGGAAGAGAGAGAGAAGAAGAAGTGATGATGGATCGACAGACGGAGGGACAGTGATGAAATTGAACATGAAGCAAATGTGTGTGTATGTGTGTGTCCGTACGTACTGTATGTGTGTGTACCTGTTGGTCCAGTGTGTTTGAGGAGCCTGGTCCTTGCTGGGGGCTGTCAAGGCAGGTGCGTGTTGGTGTGTGTGAGAGAGAGTGTGTGAGTGTGCGTTGGCTGGTGGGTTGGAAGAGCCGGAGGAGCCCTGTGAGGGCGAGTAGTCGGAGTAGGTGGCCGAGGAGCCGCTGTGGTTCAGACAGTGGAGCTTATCCACCTCCTCATCTGTGGACTCTGGACCGAAACAAAGACACAGATAGCTTTGTCAGTGAAAATGTCACATCCTCGTCTTTGTGGAAGCACGCTTAACACACAGTACAGGAAAGTGTGTTTGTCATATGCTTGAAAAAATAATCGGTCATTATCTTGTTGGACTGGATTTGTTTGATCTTCTCCTATAACCAATAAACACTTCTATTGTAGTTTTATTTTGTTTTCTGTGTAACCATTTAACCCTGAATAATTCACATTTGTAACACAACTTTTTAATACCTCTACATCCTCAATGAGATCTTTTCTCTCTCAAAAAACCTGATGAATACAACCAGATACATGTAGTGTAGAAACAAACTACCAATGATTGAAGGGCACTCTCTTTAGGACTTTTCTAGCAAAAATATCACTAATGTGATTTTTTTTTTTTTTAATTTTATCAATATGTTGACAAATTGCCTCTGATACTTCAATTAGAATATTTACTGGATTGATGCAACACACGATTAACTTGTATAGAAAAGTTCATGAGGGTCTGACGAAAGCCTCATGTGGTTCCAATACTTGAGTGATTTTTAAACTTTAACTTGCCATTAAAACAGAAGCCTTTAGGTTTGATCCAAATTATACAATATGTCTTGGATTGTGTTTTTGATGAGCATCTGATTTTTAAATTTTTGACTGAATCCCTTTTACTCATTCACCCAGATTTTCAGCTTGTATGTGATAACTGCAGCACTTGAAATGAAGCCCAGGAGGTCTCGTCCTGGCAGCAGAAGCCCGGCTCTTCAGTAGACGGAGCTCCCCCAACCTCCAGCGAGGTGATCTAGCACTACAACCACACGACGTCCCTGACGCCCAGCCACCACCATCAGACTGTGTCGTCCCCACTACCACCGCCGTCCATATTCATGCACGGCCTGTATCTAACCTCCACCTTAGCAGCAAGGAAGTGAGGACTAAACGAACGCGAGGAACACAAAAGAAGAAATCCTTCCTGCATATTATCCCATCATCTTTTGTAAAGCGCCTCGAGATAACACTTGTTATGAATTGGTGCTGAATAAATAATAATTGATTGATTGAAACTCCTCTGTCTCCTGAAGTTCATTCTTACTTTGAATAAAAGCACATGACAGAACCAATGATTCTGAATTATACTTTAACAAAACAAGCAGATTACAGCTTTTTATTACCTTTGCCTTAAAACCTGTCAATCATAAATTACACACATTAAGCTTAACAATCTGTCTGAGAGTTAATCATTTTGAGTTAATCTGACTTAGGGGTGGATTACACTCCGAGCTCGGAATTAAACAGAGCTGCAGTTTGTCATGGAGAAAAGATAATAACATCCTTGCTCAGTAGACAGGATTAGGGGACTAAATTATTGAGAACAAAAGAACAGATTTTTGATAAGGCAGTAAAATTCGCTTTGTGCTCATTAGTGAAACTTCTCCAGCTTTGGTTTTAGCTTTTATGAAACGGAGGCCTTCAGGCTAAAATAAGTAAAGAGGGTCGAGAATAAAGCTGAACACTTTCGACTTGAACCTTGATTCACTGGAGACGTTCACTGGTACCCCCTCCCCCCCACTGTGTTTTGTGCTGAAATAAATCTGCTTAACACCATGACTAATTATTGGACACTATTACAACATGGCCCAAAGCTTCAAACAGCAGACACATTAAATTACTGAGTGGACTGAATGTGTGCTCCTCTGTTTACATGTAGGAGCCTCTGGTTATGTCTCTATGTATGTGTGTATATTATATGACACTGTACCTTTCTTGTCCTTCCCCAGAAGCACCACCTTTGGTTTGTACATCGGTGGCTCCACCAGGGTGGGCCTCATGTCAGAGATACGGATATCGTTTGGAGAGCCGCCCATAGAGTCCTGTGAGTAGAGGAACACGCAGGTTCACATCAGGACATCCTTACTCTATATATCTCAGTTTAGAGCTTACAAAGGAAGTAGTCTGCTGTGGAAGGTGAGCAACATGTAAACACATAGACAAGAGAGCTCAGAGCTTTTTTACGTTTTAATGTTTGTGTTTAACCTTTCTTTAGCCATGTTACCAACCCATTGAGATCAAGATCTCTTTCACAAGAGTGACCTGGCCAAGTCAGTGGCAGCACATGTCCCAATAAACATGACATGATAAAGAAACCGTTCACAAACAATAAGGAATGAGAGTATGCAAATCAAGTCAGTACGTGAAACTAATGTCTGTTAAAGCTGGAAAAAGGAAACAACAATCAGTTTTGCAACAAGTAACCTGCATAATGTTTGCAAAGACACTAAAGAAGAGTACTGACTGCTTAACATGGATGTCAACAATTTGGCTTAGTACGTATTTTCATCTTTGCACAGACTTAATGAGGCAGGGAATTAATGCAGTTAATGACTTTTGATGATTTAAACTGAAAAGAAAGACAGCTTTGGTGATTCACAAGAAGGATTCTAAAGTCCTTAACTTGGAATAATCTAGTGTGTGGAATATATAAATTGCCATCACCCTTTAAATTTGACACACTTTCTTAATCCCTGAGAGTTTACACTGTGTTATAGAGAGACATGCTTCTTTGCACACATGGGCCCAAATCACACACATGCACAAACAGGACCCGTGGACATGCAGTAATGGAGAGATGTCAGAGTGGGGCTGATACATACTCCAATGCAGAGTACTACCGAGGTCTCAGTTTGTAGGGATTTGGGATGGGAACCAGAGGGTCAACTCCTGATATGGCCTATTATATGGAAGTACGTGTGCATGGTAGCTGGAGAGATGCAAAGGCACTTCCTGAGTACTGCGGAGGTGCCCATTCACCTTATTTTGGTCTGCACCAGAATTTGAACTGGCAACCCTCTGGAATCCCAACCCAAGTCCCTACAAACTGAGCTACTGTCCTGATAATCTCATCATACGAAATCATGCAAAACAAACAGAAGATGACTGAGAAGATGGACCAATGTGGGCCTTAATTCAAGCCAAAAACACTGTAGACCCAGACATGGTCCTGTTCAAATGTACTGTGCATCACAACGTGACAAACCTCCGAGCTCTCCGTTAAGTCTTCTTTGTCCTTCCTCTTGGGAATGTCGATGCCAGAGTTATGCATTGATCCCTGATCCATTAGCTGAGACTGAGAGAAGTCCTGCATCTCTCTGTCTGTCACCTGGAAAACACACACACAATTTGTGCTGCCTGTCCTACACCTTAATGATCATAGATCTCCGTCCTTTGGGGTGCTGAAGGAATGAGTCCTAATCCCTGGAAAATAAGTAAGCATTTCAAGTCACCTCACCTTGATGTCAATTTATAACCATTTTTTTGGGTTAGATGCCTGAAATAGTTCTGTTGTGTGCACACGCTTTAGAGCTTATCCAAAAATAAAAAATGTCAGTGCATACACTATTTGTGATTTCTTTTTTTACATCTCTCGGAAAAAGGAGACAGCTAAAAAAGCAACCGAATGAAACACACAAGATGTGGGGGACATCAAACATCATCATGATAAACACACAAGTGTAAGCTCAGTGGTACGATCCAATCATGCAACTGTGGTGTAACTTTGTAGCATGCTACAGTTAGCCTTTCATTTCTGGCCATTGCTTTTATGTTTAAAAAAAAAAAAAAGGCAAAAGAGTCCTAACCGCTACACAAGCAAAGCTAACATACGGAGCAGCAAGGGTTTATGGGAAATTGTGATATTCAACATTAGAGGCAGGGTCGGTCATTTTCCCCAGACACACTTGATTGATAGGTTTTGGTTGAACTTGTCTTTAGGTCCTGACAGAAATTAATAAATCATGTGCTCCGAAATAGGAATGAAGAAAGTCCATCACCTGTAGCGGTTGAAAGCCTGTAAAAACTTCGACCAATGTCTGCCATGAGGTACCAATCTGATGAACCAATCAGACTTCCCTGCTCCTTCTCTACCCCATGAATGCACTAGCCCACACTAAAAGCACGGCGCTCATGCTTGTAAGTGAGGGGCAGGGCTTTTGAGGAAGCACAGAGGGGAGGGGGTGGGTGAAGACGGAGCACTGAGGGGATGCTACTTTCAAAGTCATGCTAGTTTTCGAAAATTACCAACCCTGTCTCTAAACTACCTAAAAATGTGTTTAGTTTTCATCTTCTAATATTAAGATTTTAAAAACACACTTTCACAATTTTTTACGAAAAAATTTTATGCAAATAAAAAAAGTGACATTGTTTGCTGGCACTGTTTAAGTTTGCTGTTTTTGTGTCAATCCACTTCACTTTTCCTGAGAACGCTTTTCCCTGGCAGCTACAACCTATGCAGAAAATAAGCTGCTGTTTTGAAAAGACAAAACCAGCTTTTTGGCTATTGTTTTGACGGTATAAGTTCAGAGCACTGACTGTTATACTTGCTAGACTGGTATTGTTATTGTTTTGACTTAACCTGTTATTTTTGCCTCAGAATTTTTTTCTTCTAATTTACGGGTCGACCTGCAACAAATGTTTGTTCCCTCTGCAGAATGACTTGAGACTGCCCCATGCATTGGCAACTCACAACAGCTTAAGTTTTCGTAAATGATTATTTGCATTTTTTTATTCATATCCTGCAGTGATTTTTAGAACATTAGTGTGTGACTGTGAGCATGCTTGTGGCTGTGAGTGTGTGTTTCCTACCTCTTTAGGAGGCAGGGGCCATGGCGGTTCGTATGGTTCTTTGCTGAGGTGTGTGTGTTCCATGTTGGTTCCTGCCGAGGTGGCAGTGCCTGTGCTCAGCTGGTGCTGGTGCTGGTGTTGGTGTTGGTGTGGGTGTTGGTGTTGGTGTTGGTGCTGGTGCTGGTGTTGGTGCGGGTGTCCGGCGTGTACGCTTTTACCCACAAGGCTTTGCACTGACTTGACCATGTTCTTTAGGTCCTCAGGGTAAGGTGTTGGGTAGCGCTTTAGGTTTATCTCCACCTTCACACATAAATAAAAATGGGTTGATTGGTGTACACATGCATAAAAAGGACACACACAGTGAGCATGCATCTACTTAAGAGTGCAAGTAAACGTGTCAGCCTGTGTGAATCTTCAAAACATCAGAAACAAGGCATCGTCAGCTCTGTCACAGTCCATTTTTCTCAGATTTCTTGTTGAATGTTCTGATGTTGTTTTCCTTCTTGACCTTCTTGTAAATCATTTCTCTATTGAACGTTGATATTGTGTTACTGACACCTGTATTGTTTCAGACACTCCAATATACCAGTAAAATCTGAGGAGAAACGCCACAGGAGTTTGGGAGGAAGTGCAGGATTATGGAAAAGACTTTTCTTATTTTCATTTCACTTTCAAAAGGATCCAACACAAGAGGAAATTCTCCTAGATTTGTCAACAACACTGATTTAACATGTCTGTATTAAAAGTGAACATGCAGTATATAAAAATGATAGGCAGTATATTTAATTTAAAACAATCAGTTTTAAGCAGTTAGAAGCAGTGTAATAAACAGAATCATGTGCACTAAAGCCAGTCACAACGGGGATAACAAATGATCATCAGACTGATGGATTCATAGCTGCAGGACCTGCTTGCTCTCCATGATATAGTACAAGGTTGTTTTTAATGTTCAGATATCAACTGAAGCCCGGTGAAATTATGTGAATTTCATCACAAAAGATTCACCATTGTTTGTCAAATGGCTCAGAAACGATGAGAATGATGAGGTTCAGCTGTTGAAATCTAAGATACAAAACATTCACAAGCCTGTCTGTGTTACTAGTACGAAGATAAAGATGAATAACAGTTCAAATGTGAAAATCTGTCCGTCTATTATCGATTGACAAAGTACTATGCTAGCAGTAGCTGGTCAGTTAATGCTGCCTTTGCAAAACTTCTATTGAATCCCTGGCTGCTTCAAATGACCTCCTCCTGCTCTTATACTCAGCAGAGACAACGAGCGAGAGAGAGAGAGAGAGAGAGAGAGAGAGAGAGAGAGAGAGAGAGAGAGAGAGAGAGAGAGAGAGAGAGAGAGAGAGAGAGAGAGAGAGAAGAGACAGACAGACAGACAGACAGACAGACAGACAGACAGACAGACAGACAGACAGACAGACAGACAGACAGACAGACAGACAGACAGACAGACAGAGAGAGAGAGAGAGAGAGAGTAAAGTAGAGACAAAAAAAGCTGACCTTAACCTTCCCAGAGTTGTCTTCTTCTTCTTTCTTGTCCTCAAAGTCAAAGGCCACAGTCATCCTCTGCTGTCTCTGCTCCTCCCAAAGAGTAGGATTAAAGCTGTCACTGTCTGACTGGTAGTCTGCACACACAAGCACATAAACCCACAAATACATATTAAAGACAGGATCAAATGACAAATACAGCTTGGTTAATAACTTTCTCTACACACAAAAACTATTTCACACATAAACTCAACATATTCTAATACTGGGAAATGAACAAGTATAATTACACAGATACCAATCTATCAGGCCTCCTACAAAACACCCTGAAGCTTTTACAAACACACATGAACACAGTTGTTCTAGCCATCATGCAGAGTTTGTACCCTCATCATGTCGCGGTTGTTGAGGAAACATGTAGTTGGTCAAAACCTTCTGTTTGGTTTCAGGGTGGGCTTCTGTCTGCAGGGGGATCAGAGCCTTGGACTGCAAACACAAACACACACACATATGTCATAGTATTCTTGATAACACGCTCTGATCATGTTCAAACCCCACAACCTCATCTAAACCGAATCCTAACTCTTGTAATTAATGGTTGTGTTGCAGGCTGAGTCATTTTTTTAGAATATCTGATTAGCTACAAACAAACTTCAGCGTTTCATCTAAATCATATCCCGACTGACTGACAGAGGGGAGACAAAGTATTCATGGTAATCACTTGGTAACAATTTGCACTCTCAACTTTCCAAAGAAAAAACTGATAATCAAACGGACGAGCACTGATTCAACGTTAACATTTGTAACACAAATTCAATCTTGCAATGTGAACACTTGGTGGAATAAGTTGCGTCTTTAATTTGCATGTTCCTCTGATTAAAAAACAAAACAAAACATTGATTAACATCTATTAAAATGATAATTTGATGGATTTCTAACTGTTGTTGCAAACAAATCTTTTTGATTTTTAACAGATTCACTGATTGTTTGTTTACAAAAATTAAAGAAAGCTGCTTGTAAAACCCTCCGTACTGCATGAAGATGTTTGTTATGTGTCCCTTTGCGTGCCACATGTACAGAGGCAGTTTTTTTTCTGTCCAGCAGTCAATCCTAAAATCAAACTCAGACCCAGTGATAGACCACACATCTATTGCTAGATATTTAATATTGTCTTCTGTGATATTACATTTTTCAGATTTTTCTGTATCTTTTTTTGCTTCCAGTCTTAGTCTAGCCTTTACTGTAGAGCAGTTATGATGTGCAAACAAATCCGACTGTATCTTAAAATGAAGTATCATCATAAAAGAAAATCAAGCAGAAAAGTGATGCTGGAGAACTTGGACTAAGCAGAACTGTAACTAAAAATAGTCTGATAGGAGTAATGGCTTTGTTAACTGATTAATGTTTATATATTCATACAGTAGCTTCACACTCGTTAGCAGGAAAAGAGTGGGAGGAGAGAGATACCTGATTGTCAGAGAGCCAGAGAGCTGCCAGGTCCTTCAGCTTTGTGAAGGTAAACGGTAAATTTTTTAACCTGCAAGAGAGACAGAGACAAAAAGAGAGAGAGAGAGAGAGAGAAAGAGAGAGAGAGAGAGAGAGAGAGAGAGAGAGAGAGAAGAGAGATGTTTCATATACCCACGCACTATACAGCCTGCAGAGCACGTCACCATGGCAACACACTCACCCATTCCCATGGCAACTGCAGGCCTTGAGATCAGCTAGAGAACCAGAATGGCCATTGAGAAAGAAAGTGCTGCCTGCTTGTGTTAATGTGTGTGCATCAATTTTCACGACTGAGTCATAGTTTGGTAATCTGTTTGTGTGTCTGCCTCTTTGTGTGTATGCGTGTGTGGATGTGTGTACCTGTTGTCACTAAGGTTAAGGACTCGTAGTTTGGTCATCTGTCCGATTTCATCAGGAAGAAACTCGAGTTTGTTGGAACGCAGCGACATCACCGTCACGTTCTTACAGTTACCGATCTGAAACACACACACACACACACACAGACACACACATCACATTACATCACACTCACTGAAGCAGATCTTCTACATGACAAAAACCTTCAGACCGTCTCACCTGCAATGCTGTGTATAAAGAGTTTCAATACAACTTCTGAATATCTCGGTTTATAAGTATCGGTTTATTCTAGTGTAAAAAATGACCATCAGTGGATGATACACACAGAGTATGTCAATATAAATTTGGGGTCTCCAAAATAAAGGCATAAAGGCCCTAAAATAAAATAAAAAAAATCATACCAATAATGATAAGGATAATTTAAGGCGTTGTGTTTTAAATTTGGAACAGAACTGTATTTTCATTTCATATTATGTGGATAGATTTCATTTTAAACTCAAATATATTTACTCTTACTCTCAAAGATATCTCCTTATCATCCTATATTTAGCCTTTGAGTCAATGTCACTGCTCTGTTTATTCCTTAAACAAAATTATTAAAAAATGAATATGTGATAATTAAAACTACTTTTTAAGTAGTCAGCTGTTTTGATTTCTTACTGTTTATTCTCAGATTCGTGGTCAGTTCAAAAACATTTCATTTTCATCTACAGGCAATTAAAAAAACTAAAAAAGACCATTTCAAATCACTCAAGTTTCTAAAAGATTTAAATACCACGTTGGCAACAAGGATCAGAGGTGGGGGGTTTTTTGTTGTTTTTTTACATGTTGATGTTTTTACCTCCCGGGGAAGCTCTGAGAGGAAGTTCTCATCAGCAGCGAATGTCCTCAAACTGAGCAGGTAGCCAATAGTGGGTGGCAACGACTCCAACTCATTACAACTAACGTCCAACTCCTCCAACAGAGACAGACTGTGTGAGAGGAACAGATGCAGACAGGAGGAGATACAGAGAAAATGACAGAAAAAAAGAAACAAAAAGAATCACTCTGCAAGCAGCAAAAGCTCTGTTACAACCTGACATTTCTACAAGGGCGCTAAAGGATGAGGGTGGTGCTACTCTTTATTTTTCCTGTTGTCAACAAACCCATCAGAAAACGAAACCAGAATCAAGTAGTGTGTTTGTAGACAAATAGTCAGCTTCTATCTGTAAGGGAAAAACGTCTCCATAATTATCTAACAATGCGGAGTGACATGGACAAGTATTGATGGAAGGGTTAATGCAGAGTTGTTGTTTTTTTTTTTGTGGGATTTGTAGACAAAAAGAAAAATGCTAGAATAACAGCAGCCTAATCCTGTAAGGTGTTTTGATAAGAACCATGAAGAAAAGACTGCTGGGAGAAGAAACAGATCAACAGACTGAAGAATCATCCAAATGACTTTATCTGTGGGTGGATAATTAAGCCGTAACTAAACAATACTCATCTTACTTTGGTGTTACAAACATTTATTTGGTCTTGTTTCTTTGTCTGTCATCCCATATTTTCCCACTTGAATCCAGTGTTGCAGTGTTTGTAATTCTTCCACCTGGATCTTATCTTCTCCCCTCAGCCAAGATCCACACAAACACCCACGACAGCCCCTCTACAGTAACACCCTGACCCCCTGCCATGATTGGACTAGCAGCACGCTAACAGCAGGCTAATGCTAATGTGACAACCATTTTACATTAATGTACTGTCACTGTTAACATAGCATTGGTTTGCTATTATTCCCAATGGACTAGGACCATCTGGGCCACCATATGGAGTAACAAAGGAGAGAAGAAGAGAGGAGGTTTAGTATTTAAGGAGAGTACAATTTGACTACTTAATTGCTTTCTTTGTAAATTGTTTGACATTTATACCTGAGAAAAAAAGATGTCTCCTTCTCCCCTGTACATACAGCTGGAGTTTAATCTCTCAATTACATCACTTTTAAGATTATTTGGCAGGCAGATGTAAACCAAACCCATAATCCTTCAATCCTACTTGTAGGTGTTGCAAGTAAAAACAGTTTCTTGTTGGTTCACCATAAGACACAAGTTTCAAGATTTACATCTCCTTGGAAACAAGGGAGAATATATCTGCTATCCTGCTTGATTTCCCCCCACAATGCTGCAGTTACCCAGAAAGAAACTTGTGCCATATTTCAACAAAGCATGGTATCAGCTGTACTCTACTCCACTACCCTGGAACTGGTACTTGTACTTTCTCTCCTTTTGTTTTCCACTTCAGATAGTATCTGCTGTCTGGAGACAGGTTCCTAGCTGAGCATCATAATGTGTCAAATTTCATGACTTCTATGTTTTAATCCATTCAACCTCTGGCAATACAGTAGGTAGACTGTTTTTCGGGGGGGGGTTTTGGAGTCACATAATTTAGCATAGTCTCAAATCTCTAATACGCCAGCTGGGTTGAGACCCCAAAAGTACCAAATTGCAGGTAATATCCAAAACATCTGTCAATGGAAAACCAAAACAGATCAGTTTCAAGTGAAGCAGGTAGAGTTGAGTTGATCCGCACCATGCAGTGGAAACGAGGCACAACACACTGACAGCTCACTTGTTTTAAGATCCCTCTGTTTGAGAGTAGAAGCTAAGTTAACAAAAATCTTCGGAGACACATCTCAGGGGATTCTGCTGCAGTACTGTGAAAAAGTCCGGAGCCACCGCTGGCTTTGTTTTTTAAGAACATTTTAAGGGTACTCCATATATATTACTCCATTCATATATCAAGATAGACATTATTTATAAATACTTGTGCTGGTGTGCGCAGCAGTCAAAATACACAAGTGACCTTCAGTTACAGTATGAATCATCTGACCTCTCAGGTCTCTGGGACAGGTCTACTTTCTGTCCCAAGAATCACAACCAAGCATAGAGAATTAACGCTCAGTTTTTATTCTCTATATGTCTGGAACAGACTCTCAGACTCTCTAATGGAAGCAAAGGAGCGATTTTATGTTTAGACCTTACGGGGTGCCTAATATGCTGATTTGTAAATTTCATTTTGCATATCATTGTCATCATATAGTCACCAGCATCTAGCAACTTCTGTTCTTCTGTTAACCGATCTCCCAAGGGTCAGCGGTACCAGTAGTGAAAGTGATTTCAATAAGTATGCTTAATTACAGGAGGCCATTTCTGATACACAAAAAAAATGTTCAGTACTTCAAAACTAAATAAGGTAGAGATGATGAATACTACACTTTATTCCAAAACACATTTCAGATGTTGACAAAGACTTAAAAGATGTGGTGTGGCAGTAGACACTTGCCCCTGATATTTGAGGAATGCTGATATTAATTTGAGTTTGCAATCTGCTGTTTTTGGTAGCCCAAGACTTTTGCACAGTACTGAATACATCGATCATGTCATAGCTGATATGTGGCGTTAAACTATTCCCCACTTCAGTGAAAAACAAGACTTCTTTACATTCATGTCTTTTTCGATCCATAACGGCTGGTGCAGCAAACAAGCAATGTTGAGAAAATATCTCCTGATTCACCTCTCTGAAAACATCCTGCACAGAATTGATTTAGTATATAAGGGGGAATTCACTGTCTATGTATACTCATACTCTAAACACATGTCTAACTGTATGGATACAGGAAAGTGTTAGGTGGAAACACTGTTGGCATGAAGCCTCTTTCATAATTCTTAGAAATGCATTACAGATTTTTCTGTTACAGAATTACAGAACACAAAGGGTAAGGAAAGGAACGTTCAAGGACGTTTTGGCTTAATCGGAGGGAAAGCATCTACAGTTTTACTTATTGAATCTAAAACCAGGGATTTGTTCAGGAGGACAAAATGTTTTCAGAGCATTCAGATACAAACATGTTGCAAAGAGCAACATTTTCAATCTATTGTCGAGGATATGAAATAGCACTCGTCAGGTCTTCTCAATCCATCACAGATGAAATGATTGAAAAGGCAAAGAGGGGAATCATTCATTTATTCCACTGAAATGAATTCAATGTAATCTATGTAAGTTACTGTAGGCTTTGTTTGAAGTGTCCACAGAGAGAGAATTAAACATTCATTCTTATTTGCTCAGTGGGAAAATGATCATGCTCATAATCAATCTGAAAAGCACACAGAGATAAAATGATGCGTTTCCCCTCCAGAAACATTCTGGCATAATTCAACAAATGTCATTCTAATTTGATTTCTGTGATTAAATGTGGACTGTGATGGATTATAATAAGATTAGTGCAATAAATGACTGAATCACTTTACATGCAATCATTTTCGGTCTCAAACTTTTATGTTTTAGCGATGCACTTTCACTTAACTCTGGAGATTTTATTCAAATGCTGAGTCCAAATATTAAAAAAAAAATGTAATGAAGTCGAATGATTTATGTTTGCATGTAATTATCCAAAGCCCTTTATGGTTGTGTGCTTTGGTGTTTGTATCTGTAACACATTGAAACATCTGTGTGTCTCCGAACACACCCCTGGATTCAGTGGGCTAATGTTACTCACCCGTGTTTTGGCTTCGCACTGTTGCCACGGCAACGCAGCAAACAACACACAGAACGCCCCAAATCATGAGCCATCATAGTAACAACGCAACCAACAGTAATGAACAAGAAAAACAACAACCCACCTAAGATAAACCCTTCGTTGAAAATCTGACTAAATACTGTTGAATGTGTCTGTGAGGTTTTTATGGTAGTTAGTGATTCTACAGGTTTCTTACCTCCCGATGGTGTTAGGCAGTGAGGTCAGCTGGTTGTCATCTACCTTCAATGTTGTCAGCTTCTTCAACATTCCTAAATGTACACACACACACACACACACACACACACACACACACACACACACACACACACACACACACCCACATATAGAAACATTATCAAATGGAAGGACACATCTGCATTTATTTAAAAAGTATCATTATTTACTCCACTCAGTTCCTTCCTCTTTACCCAGCAATCAGTTTTCAGTGGGAGAATTAAAAAGTGTTTGAAAGGTGATCATTTTCACACACTACTTGAAGACGCTGATTAATGTTGACTGACTGATCGTGTATAGTAGACTAATTTCGTTGGGAAATCTGCTTCTGTCACACGATTCGTCACACATTCAAACACATATTAAACATGAAGAAACATGAAACATTTTTTTTTTTTACTCATAAGGTAGATGAAAGGATTGTTTTACTGTGCAGTGCAACAACCCAAAAATGTGTCAGGGGCAGGGCTGGGTTTGATCCCAAAGTGCCATCAGGCAAGCTGTTCCGCTTACCACAGTCAGCCACCAAGACCTCTCCTGACCTACATGCCATTAGACATAGATCAACTACAGCAGTGCAGGCTGCACAGCCAGAGTACCTGCTCATGCATAGTCTTATTTCTTCCTCCTAAAACTGCTCCCTTTACGATGGCTCTGAACACAATCCCAAACAAGAGTAAAATTGATTCCTTTCTAATCGGAGGTTGGGGGAAATGACAGTGTCCTACTGTTTTAAATGAATTTGTCCTTTTTGAAAATCAAACTCATCACAGGTGGCGTGCGTCTGAAGACTTCAGGGAGGAACTGACGTGTCTATGGTTGTGATTGTGTGTGTACCTATAGTGTCAGGGAGGTGCTGCAGCATGTTGGAGGACAGCAGAAGGTCTTCTAAGGACTCGCAGCCTGAAATGTCCGTGTCCAACGACTCAATACGGTTCTTAGCTAAGTCCAAGTACCGCAACTGACGAAGTTTTCCTATTGCCTGCAGCAAGGAGAGGAAGAACCAACAAAATGACAAGAAATACATGAAATACATTCACAATCTGAAAGAATGCTGATTTGTTTGTTGGGGTCCTTACTCCAGGTATACACTGTAGAGAGTTGTTATCCAGCCACAGTTCTCTCAGGTTGTGGATCTGCTCCAAAACCTCCGGCTTAAAACAACAAACACAGGAATCTATATTAGCACAAAATAGCAAATTGAGCAAGACAAACGCAGCACTACAGCTATTATCAACTGAATTATTCATTCACAAAGGACTCAGCACTAATGCTTTGATAATGAACAGATCCAAAATTAAATGAGAAAAATACAAAACTTAAGAGTTCCCTTAAGAGCATCTTCAGGCCAAATCTTTGGCATAAATGAAGGAAATTATTATTTTTTTGGCAGAATGGCTTAGACTGGCAATCTGTCCCTCAACGGTTCCTTTTTCTTGGCAGGAAGCCGACTGTATAGCCAGCACACTCCTGTCATAGCCAGCACACTCCTGTCATAGCCGACTTCCTGTCTGACCTCCTGTAACGCTCTAATGAGTCCCACTTCAGGGTCAACTGAAGGATCACACAGCCTAAAGAGGATTCCCCCATATGCTGTGAAAGGTCTTAAAATGTCATATTTGAAGTCGATGGTGGTCCTAAAAAAGCACACAGCATCTCTTTCTCTTCAGCAGGGTTAATGTCATCTACAAAAACTATTCCAGAAGAGACTAAAAGTTTTGACTTTAATGTGATGACTTTTTATTGATTTAAACTGAATTAACATGTTGTCACCTAAAAGTATAAAGGGTTAATATAATGCTAACAGGCATTTTCATCTAGAGACGAACAGCAGACAGAATGTACACTGCTCTTCTGTCACATTTTTGTACTGATATCTTAACAACTGGGTGAATGCATATAGAAGTAAAGTAGTCAATGTTGAGCTTCCACAAAGACTCATACCAATGTTAAATACCAAAACCCTTCATCTATTCCACGATGATGACACTCAAACTCACCATGTCTGAGAATTCATTGCTACCCAGATCCAACCTCTCCAACTGTGTCAGTCTGTGGATGGACCTGAGAGGACCGGATACAGGGATTACTATATCAGAACAAACCTATATGCATTTTAAAGACTGAACATTCAGAATGCAAAATGAGAGAGAAAAAAAAATGGCTTAAAGAGAATTGCACACATATTGTATCTAATACTGTTGTATAAATATGTCTATACCTGCTATCTATGATTCATTAAATTGTCCCCCGCCATTTTTCAGCTTAAACTAAAAAAAAATGATGTAAGAAAAACATTGTGCAACAAATTACGATAATCATGAGACCAGGATTTTTATCTTTGATCCAATACCAGTAAGGACAAGATCATACGGGTGCTGATTTCGTTACCATGGCAACAACAAAAGAAAGAACTCTCGAGCATAGACAATTGGCTGATTATCTTTTATTATTTGCAGCCTGCACAAAGGGCTATTAAAAAAAGTCACTTTACACAGACCAACATCTAACTGTTAATCGTAATGGTAGTAATAAAAATGACTTTCTTCAAAAATAATGTGTACACCTAAGTATATTATCATTTATAACCCAGAAGAGGTGTCAGGGTGTCTGACTATGTCTGAATTTTTGGGCGTTACTCATTTCGGATCGATCATACATCACAGAGAACTGTTCTCAAGCGCATGGTATCAAAAAAAATAGTCAAGTATCGAATAAACTGTCACAACCTTACCACAAAACTGATTAAGATAAGATCATGTTTACTTAAAAGCACATTTAGCCAGGGGGTCTTTTCATTCAGCATCACACCAGTGACATTTAACACCACAATTAATCACAGAGTCAGCAGCCCATCATTCATTGAAATGTAATGTGACAAATTGGCTTATGTTGAGAACCAAAACAATATCAACACTGATGTTGTACCGACCCATGGCAACTTCAACTGTGTCATTCTGGAGATTATTTGTTCTTGTTACCCAAATGGTATTAATTGCATATATCTGTATTTGTTAGTTTGTTTGATCCAAACTAATGACAGGTATGTTAATGGATATATTTAATTCTGTGACACCAAAGAACATCTGTAAAAGTGACTGCCAATGAGATTTATCCTTTCAGCCAGTTCGAGTAGATTTACATCCGCTGAGTGTTGACTAATGTATACCGTCTCTTTTCAAATAAATAAAATAAAAATTGGGAGAGATTAACACATTACAACAGCAATAAAAGTATGACAAATAGGATTACAGTGCTCTCACTCTTGTGCATATTAGCATTTAGTTTCTTTGCTATTGTAATGTCCAGTTCAAATGAAATGATCATTGCCTTATGACATGTTTTTAATATTGCTGTGGAGAACGTCAAAGTTGACAATGCTTTAAGCCTCTGTAATGAGACGAACTAGCAGAGGATAAAAAAAACCCCAAGTAATTCTCTCACTCAAGCTTTGCTGTACACTCATGTTGAATTTATGGTGTCAGTATGGAAGGGGAGTAAAATGCTCCTTTTCTATGAAACTTCATTTACTGTAAATCACACACACAATAACAATGAAGGACTGGAGGATTGTACACCTGTAGGTCATGAAAAGATAGTGAAAGATATTAGTAATATTAGCAACTGGAATCCCTTTGGAAAGCTTTCAGAGAGGTGTCCTTAGCGGCTAACATGAACACAGGGATAAATTCAGCCACATTGGATCTAACGGGATACATTTAAAACTGTTAAAACAAACACACTTCTGCTACAACAGTCTTCATCAGTATTCAAGAACACCTGCTAGGGATAAATATAGATTTAATCTGGACACCTGGGAGAGCAAGCGTACAAACCGTGATATCACGAGGCATCTGTCTGCATTAGTGTATCTGTGTGTGTGAGTGTGTGTGTGTGTGTGTGTGTGTGTGTGTGTGTGTGTGTGTGTGCGTGTGTGTGTGTGTGTGTGTGTGTGTGTGTGTTCATTTGAACCAAGTGATGCGTGAAGAATAACATTTTACTTCTTTCCTTATGATTTCTCTCTCTCACACACATGGCAGTGCTGTCTTACTTTGGCATGGTTTTCAGGTGGTTCTCTCTCAGCTCCAGGATCCGTAGTTTAGAGAGTCTGCAAAGAAATCAAAAGGCACTGAACCAAGTCTTCATTTCCTTCAGTAATCGTAACAATTGTTAGTCAAACATTTGTCTATATTGTGAAATGTTGGGAGACCGGTATTCAGTATTAAAACTGGTGATGTGTACTTATGATGATAGAATCGAATGGTACAAAGTTAGAAATGTTGGTGATGGTAGGAGTGATGTGTGTTTGAATGAATGGATGGATAAAAAGATTACATTTGGCCAAGATATAGAAGATGCCCCAAGGATAACAGCCCATAAAAGGCAAAAGCATAAGGCTTATCATTCATGCTCAGCTACTTTGAGTAACTAAAAATAAGTAATTTTGTGAAGGACATTCAGTTGATAGGCTAATAAATCTAAATACACTAAATATTGTCCCAAAGATTCTTTATGAATGACAACAGTGGCAATGGATCAGAGTCGTCTGTGCTGACAATGTTGAAAAAACATCCTGTCCAGCAGCATCACACATTTGTACTCGCTTAGACATGCGTCAGCTTACCTGCCAAAGTTAGCAGGCAGATACTCGAGGAAGGCATCGTTTAAGAAGAGCTGGGTCAGATTCAGGAGCTGCGTGAAACCATCTGGGAGTCTGAAAGAGCGAGCGAGAGAGAGAGAGAGAAAGAGAGAGAGAGACAATATGAACAAAAGAAGGAGATAATGTGTTTCCTTGAAGGCTTTCGATGCATTGAAACACAGACAACGTTCCCATAACAACCCTGGAGAAACAGTTAATTGTTGAAACATGGCATAGGAGTCATTCCCTCCGCACACACACACACACACAAACGCGCGCGCACACACACACACACACACACACACACACAGTATTATTGTTGATTGTAATACTCAGTTTTAATACAGCATTGTGTATTTCAGTCAATTTGTAAATTGTTCCTCCTGCTCCTTTCTTTCTGCTCCATGTTCGACACATATTGTATCATTTTGTTTTTGTACAGAAGCGTTTTGCATTCGTGTGAGAAAATGAAATGCAGATGGGATGTTTAACTACAACAGAAAGAATTCGTGTCACATGTGTTACTCTGAGGTGTTGCTGTGTTACAGTCGTACTTTGTGATTGGGTTGACACTGGCCTCCACCACAGACAAGCCTTTACAGCACTTTATATTATCTGGAAACTCCTGGATACCTGTGAGAGAGGGAGAAACAGATCAGTGCATTGTATTCAGTGACACTAACATAGATAGCAAAATACCTCCAGTGCGATTTGAAAAATGTCAAAAAGTTAGATTTGACCATATTTTGTGGTAAACTTAAATCATTTAAAGGTTGATTCTAAATTGCCTCTGAGATCTCCCAGTGAACCTTAGAATTAAAGCAAAACAATGCTGTTCAATCTGCAGAAGAACTTCAGTTTTTTCCCCCCATTTTGGAAGTTCTCATTACAGAGATAATTTTTTTTTTCACCGTTTTTACTGATGTCCAGCTCTTTGAGGTTGACCAAACTGGCGATGGTGGTGGGTAGGTTGGACAGGTCGTTATCGGGCATGCTCAGCTTCTTCAAGGCCTGGCAGTTGAAGAGTTGCTATGGAAACACATAGAGGGGGTAAACAATGAGGTATTATAGTCTGTCTGCAAATTCACACAGACCTCTAGTAGAAAAGCACAAAAGGACAGAGAGCATGAAAGTCAGCTGGAGGCAAACACGACGAAATCTTGTGGAAAATTGCTGCAGTTTTAGCTGCCGTTCCCGATATTTACATATAGTGGCCCTGAGGGACAAAACAAAGACTAAAATCAAAGCAAAAGACTTTCATAAAAGTGTGCCCTAAATAGAAAAATACTGCACATGACAAAACATATAACAGAAGGAAGGCATATTCACAAAAAGGACAGAGCTGAGAGAACAGAAATGTAATACTGCACCAAAACATCACCTACAAATATCACATACAAACACGCAACGTACAAACACGCAACGTACAAACGCACACTTTACAAACACGCAACGTACAAACACACACTTTACAAACACGCAACGTACAAACACACAACGTACAAACACACAACGTACAAACACACACCTTACAAACACACAACGTACAAACACACACCTTACAAACACACAACGTACAAACACACACCTTACAAACACACAACGTACAAACACGCAACATACAAACAAAAAACAAAGCAGAATTTTGCAATTGAGTGATTTATTTGTTAGTGTACCAATTAAATTAATGATCAGTCAGATTATTTTTCTCAAAATGCAAATATGACCAAACAAATACTCTATTTGTGCGTGTTTCAATCACTCTGATGTCTTAGAGTTTAACGTCCACTGGAGGATAAGCAGCTGGTATCTTCTCTTTTTTTTTAATCAGACACACAGCTTGTTAGGTGGGGGTGTTTCTGCTCTAAATATTCAACGAGGCAATCGCGAGACGGATTGTGGATTACAAGCCGAGGTCAGACAACACAAATGAGAGGGTTTCCGTGTTAACAGTGTTGCTTATATTTTGTTAGAAGGTACAGCTTACAAATTCTCTTTTCATTCTTCAACCTCAGAAAATGATATTTCCCTTTCTCTCCGAGTATAGATCTGGTGATAGATGATAGAATGAGGTGTCTAACACATATGTATGTACAATATTACAGCTACACAGACCTAAAGAAGAATTACCCTAAGATTTAAAGTGATACATCCACAAAATGACCAAGATGAACAATTCATGAAAATATGTACTAACATAGGAGCACAGACTTGCAAGTTCTGCTGAAAAATGTCGCAACAAAACTTTTGATAGCTCCAATATCTTTGAAACAAAAAAGCAGAGGTCTCACGACATGGGTAACATTGTAATGGCTCCAAGCTAGCCATTGGCTACGCTCAGATGAATCCATGCCAGTTTGAGTCTCTCCTGAGGACTGATCTATTTATTTATTTTAGTTTCAGGAAGGTATTTTGCAAACACAGGCACAGTATCAAACAGTGGTGTAGTGAAGGGTAAACGCAGGTATACCCACTTATTTTTCTCCATAGGGTATACCAATTTCTAATCTCCTCACACTATAGATTGATTGACAATATTTTGTAATATGCTGCATTTTTTCCCATAATCTTAAAACAGTAAAACAACAAACGCATCTAACATATTGCAGAGGGATAAAAGGTTAAATGTTATACACTGACAATTGTTTATGATAAATATATATGTTGTGTGTTTATTCAGCTGGATGTCATTACACAAATTTAATCCTATGTTTATGACACCATGTCAATACCTTTGTGTGTGTTTTGTTTTGTGCTCAATTTTGAGCACATTTGTTTAATTGTTCATTTGATCTTTGATACAATCTCCATAATGTTATCAATTGTAACACTTGAACTGGGGTTACTCCAGGCCAATGTACTTAAAGACGCAATCATTTACACACACTCACTCAAGGAGTTCTCCGACCCACTTACATAAAGGCCAATCATTCTGGCAGCCACAACATCTCTTACTGTATACAATCTTGGCACACGCACACAAAACTCACCGTCAAAGCTGAGGAGATTTTCTTTAGTCAGTTGAATGAAAGTTTGACCTGCCGGTTACACAGCTCTATTAGTCTGTCTGAGGTTATTTTTAGAGATCCAATTCAACATCTGTGTCATTTAAACCAGGACAGGATATCAATCAAATGAGACAGCCCCTCGTACAAACACCTCCTGTAATTCTCCTTGAAATATCAGAAGGGCGTTTTGTCCCATCACTGCTCACAGGGGGTTTTTCTCAAACTCTCGGATGGCCTGCTGCAGACAGAGACCACATGGCGGGAAAACTGACCTTCTCTTTCACCCCGTGTTTCTTGTCACAGTGCTGCTATCTAACATATGATGATATTTGCAGAATGTAAACAGGTACTGTTGATAAGAAGGTAAGTCAAGCGAAGGATACCCAAACAATACTGTACAAATTTGCAAACCGTGCCAGGTGTGATCCACGTCTATCTCTATCACAGCAAATAGGCAGACTCTATTTCAACACAACACTGAATGGATAGACTTAAAAATATAAACATTTATAAGCCACAGAGGAAGAACCTGGATGGTTTTTGCATGCAAGGATAGGATATCAATCATCACCCTCCCTCGTCAGAACCAGAACTACAGATTTATTAAACAAATCTTTAATATTTGGATGTGTTGGCCCTCAATGCCAGTCAACTGCTCCCCTTCTCTACTATCTGGATGTAAACAAGCACAGAAAACAGATAGTCTTTTGTAGAAGCATCGTCGCTTGGCATTGGTTAAGTTGTGATCAAAATGTATGCATGGTACATCAGTTTCAACTGGCATAATTGGAGCAGATCATTGCGGCACCATATTTAACACAGGCATGTTGATGTTAACCTGCTATGAGGGAAACTATGTGTGTCGGTTACAGCACTGCAAACGTCTGCCACACTTGTCACCTTGACCTTTAGACTCTTTGTTTTGTTTGAATTTAGATTTCTGCTTAACCTGTTTGGAAACTAATCACCTAGAAACATCCCTACCGTAATACTAACACCAACATTAGCATTCACTTCAATGCATTAAATGAACCTGAGGCTGACAGAGTCGAATAATGAACATTGACTTAAAAGATAAACCCGGGATGTCTTTAATATGAAAAAGCACAAAGGTCAAGTCCTGTTTCAGGTATCAGACAGTACTGCTCTGGTACTGACCACAAATGGGAAAACCAACGGTTCAGTGTTACCTTGGGTAGCTCCTCAATCTGGTTGGCATCTAAGTAAAGCTCCTCCAGAGTTCTCTCGAAGCTGAAGATCTCCTTTGGGACCTGCTGCAGGCTGCAGTGGGAGTAGTCCAACACTGAGATCACTTCCTCTTCCCCGCGGAAACAACGGCACGGCACCAGCCGGCCAATCAGCTTCCGCTTAGTGGTCATTTCCAGACACTGCACTGTAGAAGCAAGAAGAGGAGAGGAGGGGGATGAGGAGATGGAAGATGCTAGTTTCAAATCAACGTGTCTGCAACTCATGGACATCAATGTGCTTGTTATGTCTGAAAATTTTTTAGTAGCTAAGTCATTATTCAAGCCCTTGTTTTGACAGTTTCACAGCAAAAAAAAAAAAATACATTACCAAGTTAAGAAGCATCGAGTCTGTGTCTCCTTTCAAGATTAACTGCAGAGGTGGCATTTAAATTAATGTGTGGGCTTTTCTCTAAAAATTGTATAATAAATGTGAGCTGCACAACAGATTTCACAGCTTTTGATGAGTAATGTGATGAAAAAAAAGAAACCTGCTATTCAATAAACAACACCTACCCCAAACAAGTGTCAAAAAATATAAGAAAAATGTGTACATGTTCATTTAGACCTGAGAGTGTAAAATGACGCTGTCTTTATTAGAAGTCTTCTCCCAACAGCATTAAGCTGACACTTTGAGCAGATCTATCATTTTGTCAGTGGAGCCACATCATCTACGAAATTGGCAAACAGTCCCATCATAAACTGGCGAGCTGTCAAAGGTGTTCCTGGCCCTCGCTCAATTCTAAGCTGGGATAAGGGGATAAACATTAGCCCTACGAAAACCTGCAAACTTCCAAGTGGTCAATGCCACCCTTGATTTTACTTTTATGAAGATACTCAGCAAAAACTATGGAAGATGACAAACATGAGAAATTAAAATGTAATTTCATCTCAATGTAACACTCACACACCGACAAGTAAGGATATCAAATCTTGTGGTCACTGTAATCATACATACTGCACAAACATCTTTGTGTGTGTGTTTTTTTTTAAGTGAATTACTTTTTTGCTTTTTATTTTTTTGTGTGCCAGCTTGGCCTCTTGTGCATCTCATTAAATCACTGGATGAGAAACACAAAGAAAGTCAAGTCAGTTGAAAAGTGACTTTCTACTGAGGAAGAAAGTCATTTGATTTGTCTTTCTACATGTACGCTACATCACTGAGTTTTATAGCTCTTAAAAGAAGTCATTGTTCTATTCTAATACTGGTTTTATTTTATACAGTAAATATTAAACTCAGGAACTGAACTCCCAGCTCTTCAGACACACACACACACACACACACACACACACACACACACACACACACACACACACACACACACACACACACAGAGTCATTTCCTCAAACAACAAGCACCAAATAATTGAACTGAATCCTTTGTAATTCTATGTCAACATCGCTCCATTACTGTAGTCGCTGAATGGCATGAGGAAGCTAACCGTGGGTAATAAAAAGCTTGAGTGAGGATTTATCAATCCAAACTCTCCACTCAATCTACTGACAAATAAAAAAACACTCTAATGTCTCCTTTTCAAGAGAGACTGAGTAAGTAACAAAGACTGAGTTTTTAGATATCTCAGTAATGCCTCAATTTCCTGTTTGATCCGGATGAGCTAAAACCAGCAGGGATGACAATGAGAGGAGAGGAGAGGAGAGGAGAGGAGAGGAGAAATGGAGGCTGACAGGAGACTTGATGAGGAGTTAATAGCTACAGTAGAGACAAAACAGAAAAGGAGGACGAGGAGAAAAGGAGCGCAGACTCGGAGATAAGAGCTGCAGCTTTATCTGTCTATAAACACACACATGTCCGGCTGCACAGTGCGACCAGATGAATCCAGGAGATAGACAGAGTCATCTTCAGTGAGGACACTATGTTATCAGCTCCAGTCTGTAGCAAGGCGGGTGAAATCTGATAAAGAGCGCCGCAGATCCTCCAGGACTGTTTATCTAAAAGGGCCGGCGCATAAAAATCAATACATCCTTATCCACGACCGTGCTCAAAGCGGGCGTAATGAGGCGAGCTGGGATTTAGTGTTTGTCCACAAAACGTGTATAGCCTACTGTGCAGACACTTCTCATGGGGTCAGGGAGGGATTGTTCAGTGCTGAGAAGTGGGCACAACTTTAGCAAAGAAGATTACAAACCTTATAAGAGATAAGAAGAGAAAACAATGGACTTTGGACGACTTTGGTTTGGTTATAGTCTGTATGTCTACCTAAAAAGTGAGTGGATTGACTTGCAACGCAGAGCAAGTAACCAAGATATATCCATATATGGTTTTTTTTTTTTTTTACACATCAATGGGTTGAAATCATAAAGTGTAAAACAGTTCTTTAAATAAATGAACATTGTAAAGAGTTTTCCTTTTAAAAAAAAAAATATCATCAGGCCTTAGTCTTCAAACTGTGAAAGTATAAACGATGGAGAATAAAAACAAACAGTAACCAGACTTCAACATGAACTATGATGACATCTATAAAGTCAGCACACTCTGTCCTGCCCCAAACACGGTCCATGAAGACCGTAGACTGTAAATATTACTCATCATCACACCTATTTCCTGTTTTTAGGATCGTTGGGTGCCCTGTGAACAGCTATGCTACTGAACCGGGGTGCAGCTTGAGTGGGAACAGACAGTTTTTCAGAGTAATGCAGTGCACACCAGGAATTTTTCAGACTGACTTAGAATTTAGTATCTATGAAACATTTGCTCAACCATATTTCAAGTCTTTGCTGAACTGATAAAAAACACAAAAAGGCTTCTCCCAAATGCTTTTTGATACAAGTCATAAATTGAAAACAAAAAGGTTGGCCAAACTTGAGCTACATCATTTGTTTTCCAGGCTGACATGTGATGAAGTCACTTTAAAAATCTCTTTGAAGGGATCCAAAACACCCGACTAGAAAAGCATTGTGGTTAATCATTTTGGCAAAGTGGTTTAACTAAATATCCGCACTGTCTGCTAAACAATCTGTTTTCATTATTGACTGAATCTGCATCTGCTTGATTACGCACTCAAAGTCATTTGATGTAACAGCTTAAATAAGAAATAACAGACCCAACTAACAATAACGCTCTGGTTTTTTTTTAAGTCAATAGAGCGGAGAGAAAGAGCAGAGAGAAAGTGAGGGTAATGACAAATATTAGGAGCAAACAGGAGGATGTTTATGTGCAACCATGAGTGCAGACTGTGGGCAGTCACCTTCATGACACAGGCACCTCCAGAGACAGATTTGGGACCTGGAAAACCACAGAACAAGGACAAAGAAGAAGAGCTGCAGAGTCTTGAGCGCTACCTCAAATCTGTGGATTTCAGTTTAAGAAATTGTTTTGGTTTAACAGATTAAAAAATAATAATAATAATAACCTCATCAACACATTTTACCAGAATCTGGTCTTTACCAGCTCACATTCAGCTTGTGCTCATCACTGATTTTAATGTTTAAAGACAACTATAGACCTGTGTCTTTGTGTCCCTCGTGGTCCAGTCCACCCTGTATTAATGAATGAATGTGAACTTCACTGAAGCAGAGAGACAAAAAAAAAGAGTAAGGAGAGAGTCAGAGTCAGCCATCACCAATAGGGTGAAAGAAGGAAGTGAGCGTGGTTGGCTGTGTTGGCTCTCGCTGCTGCTATGGAAACAGTATGACAGAGCAGACTGACTCTGCAGCAGCAACGCTATAAGTGCACACACAAGCTCCTGACACACAACAAATGAGAACGATGACGACATCAAAGGATCTGAAATGTGACGAGGGAGACATTTGCAAGAAATGCAAACACACTCAGGCCACACACAGCTGCTTATACACATTAGCAAAAATGATGGTAATAATTACCAACATGTCAAAATATCTAATTATAAGTAAATGTTATGCATTTGAAGTTCTACAGTCTAATTGTGAAATTCCTAAAGTTAATATGAGCAAAGGATGTCTTTATGTGTTTTGTTCTCTGTCATTAAGATATTTACTGAAGCAAGATTACAATAGCTGCATTTAGGTTAAATACTTAGCTCTCTTTTAGTCTTTGAGAGGTCTGCAGCAGGATTTTTTTAAAATGTATTTCTTAAAGGTGTAAAAAAAAAAACGTGGTACAGATGAGTCTTCATCAGAGACACTGGAATTAAACGAGTTGTTCTTGATATTGCACTTTTATTAATAGAAAGTAAAGGATTATTAGATGCAAAGAAAAGATATAGAACTAGTTCAAAATAAAGAAAAAAGGAAAAGGAAGGGCACATTTAAAAGTTTGTAAGCAGGATATCTGTGAGTTTTCATGAAACCTGCTGGAGGAATATACGCTGTCGCTTTAAGGAGGAATTAACCAAATCAAACCCAAAGTATCCAAAGCGTTCCTGTGTGACGTACTGCAGAAACCCAGCAACACTTTGATTCCTCTGTCTTCAACAAAAAAAAGTCTTTTTGTCAGAATTCACATTTTGATAACAATAACAAGTTACCATAGCGATCTTGTTATTTCAGCTGCAGAACTTTTTTGTAGATTCAGTTTTTACAAATGTCAAGTATGTACAATAAATCACAGTATTAGTACATAGAACAGTAGACATGATAACGCTTCATTGAGCCACAACTATACTTGTACTGTAACAAACCCTTACCCTGTAGACTGGCTACTAAATACGCCCCATCCAATCCGATCTAATGTAACCCTAACCAATTAGGTGGGCGTGGTTTGTCGGGGGCATGGTTTGTTTGGGGACATTGCTTATATTGTACCCGCGGCTGGAGTTGGGTATACTTGGTTTCAGTTGCAAGTCGGCAAATCAAGTAGTACCTTTGTTTTGTTAACTAATACCAGACGATAACAACACACTACGTGATAGTTTGTGCACAAAAATAAAAGGAAAACATGTCCACACAGAGAACTTGCACGACAGTATCGGTGTGATTGATTTGATCACACTAAAAGGGGAGCAAGCGGCGAGAAAACACTATAGTTACAGCTTTAACATGTGTTTCATGCAGGTAGTAGCCATGTTGGATTCTCACTCAGGCAACTACATTTTCTCTGACTTTCCAACTAGAATATACGACATCAGGGGGCGTCTCAGTTGACACTTCCGACTGGGAACTCAGAATTTCCCACTTCCCAGTTCAACTGGGACGCAGCAATAGCCTATATGTTGATATGTAAATCAGCAAAACTATGAAAATTAAGTGTGACTTATAGTACGGAGAATACGATTTTATTTAAATGAGTACTTTTGGGCTCCCTGGATGCCCTTCCCTCTAAAATGCAGTTGACTGAAAGTATTATGTATGAAAGATGGATGAAGAATGACTTAAGGTTACATACACGTGTATAAAAAATGACTCTGCCCCGCTCTAAGAGTCTTCTGCTGGTGTCTCTGTTCTTTCTAAAATTCACCTCATGTGTCCTCTTTTCTTATTTCATCCCTCTGATCTTCATTGAAGTTTCAGTGTGGTGAGTGAGTGTGTATGTGAATTCCCCCAGGTCCCATCACTTCACGTGCAGCCTTTACCGTCACCATAGTAACAGCTGCCATAGAGACCGTCTCCCATGAGTGTATTTTTACTCCTTCTTTCTCTTTCCGTGTGTCATAAAACAGAACATGCTGCACTCAGTGGGCGATCGCTCCACATTCAGCGTTGCTCTACATGGACTCAAATATATTAGACACCTTTAGAGCACCTGAACGCCGGCTCCAGAGCACACTCTCTCTTTTTACACCACGGTTCTGTTTTTGTAAAAGTGTCGATGTTGCACTGTGCTGAACTCACCCAACGGTCTCATAGAGAACACAAACAGTAACACAAACACAGACATGCTACATGCCCACACATCAGCGCTGAAACGAATCAGAGCCCCAACACCGTTTGGGCAACACGTGATCTGTGGATCAATAGAACATTTCTGAACATGAAGTAAAAAAAAATGCACTGCCTTCCCTGTGCAGAGTGAGTATACGGAAGGCAGGGTTTAAGTGTGTGTGTAAAGCCATGGTGTAAAAATAGTGACAGAATTCTGCCCTACGAATATTTTTAGCGGCTTTTTACAAAGAAGCGGATCTGAAGTGTTGATATGTAAGTGTGGATGTTTATTCTGTTTCAAAGGTTGCTATGACTCTTCTGTTCACATCTTCATGAGTCCTCAAGGTATCAGCTGGTGGCAACGTATAACATCAATCAGTAAGTCAACATTTGTTAAGTTACAGCCTGATGTCGTCTGTAGCTGTAAACTCAGCCAAACAAACTCCTCCAGAGCGTGGTAAAAAAATAAATAAAGATAAAGTTCCTCAACATGCGCTCCCCGATATGTCTGACTCACACGCCACACGCTGCAGATGCAGCAAGTGCCCAGACACACACACACACACACACACATCCGTTAAATGAATGGTGTGTGTGTGTGTGTGTGTGTGTGTGTGTGTGTGTGTGTGTGTGCGTGTGTACAATTCTAAAATACTTATTTGTCCCCAGGGAGCAATTCAAGACAAAAATATCACCATAAAAAGAATGCATACGTTATTTCTGTAGATCACAGCAAACTTGTTATTCACTGAAATATTTTCTTTTCTCAGTTTATGTCCCTGATGGGGAAACTTCGGTGGACTCTCACTTTAACAGATATGGGTTCAAATTTGAGTTGTCCTGAAAACTTAACTCTAAATTTAGCATGACTTTTCTGATCTATGAATGTTACCTTTTAGGACAATGTCAAGGACTTCAGGAAGAACTCGTGTTCTCAGCCAGGGACAGCTCGTTCTGTCTTTTTTACATTCATTAAATCATTACTCACAGCAGTTACCTGTACCCGCACATGCATACAAATAGACCGATTTATTTGTCTTTTTGTCTGAGTCAGAGTCTTAATCATGTCTACACATCCACTTTTAAACACCTGGTTTGAACAAGCCAGATTAAATGTTGTCATGAGTGCACCCACTGGATTAGAAAATGAAGCTATTACGGTTTGAAGTACAGGTGTGTCTCCAGGGTAAATGTGAATACAAATGAAGGACATTGACATTGACATTCTGGGTATTTTGAAGCATCACAGTCAATGCAGTCTGGGAGATCTTCCAGCCACACACTGCACTAACAAGACATAAGCAATGAATAATTGAATAACTATTGAAATTGCTGGCTTTGAGTGCACATAATGTGTCTTTATTAGCTGAAGTAATGTGCCATGCTATCAGTTTAACACACATGTAGCAACATCTGGCCAACAATCCATTCTTCTGTTCATGCTCACACGTGTGTAGCTGTAGCCAATCACAGCTCGTGCTGGGGTCACTTGTCACAAGGTTGGCATATAAAACATTACAGCTGGCACAATATGCTTTTGTATCTATTCTTTATTGTCCCAATTTCTGCGTGCTGATTTTTCTTACATTCTGTCAAACACTGGCCATCTGTTCTCACAAGAAAAACTCTGTCTTCTCTGTGACAATAATCTCACATGTATATGGTTCTTTGTTGTCTAACCAGTGTGACCTGCCTCTCCCCATTTACTATATGATTGGTTACCTGGAGCATTCACGTCAGCCCCTTGCTAAACAGTACGGGGTGAGGTGTTTCGATGGTATCTCTGTGGGCGGCTGAATCAACTCTAAACACTGAACGCTCTGAAAAAGACTGAGTGCAGCGGTTGCCTTCCAAGTTCCCATGCGCTGCAGGTTTTGCTTTATCTTCATTGGGAAAAGAGAAATGGACTTGGGTGTTTGAGTGTGTCTCTGCTGTGTCTCCTTACTACGTCACTGTCTTGTTTGCTGCCCTTGTACTGTCTGCTGTCATTGTTCTGACTTACTGTACAAGAAATCGCCCTCCAGGTACCAATAAAGTTAAAGTTGAGCTGGGTTGAAGTTGAGTTGGGTAGCTAACAATGGCTAACAATCATTAGTTTATACCTCATCAGCTCTTTGATTCAAACACATTCACTATCCTGAAAACAAATACCAGCCGTTGATTGGATGGTAAAACCTTGTAAGAATGTTTTTAAGTCTTCCCTTAGTACATTATACAGAAAGTTTATTATGCACGCTAATAGCTAATTGGCTTTTTATCCACCTTGCACATAGAGGTGGAGAGACTTATAGCTAAACTATAACACACAAGAACATGCTATATTCTGCCTTTTCTTCTTCTCTGTGTTTTGACTGACTACATAATTTAACATGACCATTCTATACTTTTTAGAGACTCTTTCTAGAACACATTAGCAACATTTCCAGCTCTGCTTTGTAGAATCCCAACACAGACAATTTGAGAACACACAAAGTGCACAAATCAAGGCCTCCACCATGATTTGGATTTGATCCCAAGACCATGTCTTATCCTCAAGAAACTACGTCTCAGTCAATTAAATGAGATGCAAGTGAATGAGCGAATGACTGACTGAGCCCTCAAAGCACAGTGACATGGCACGTATCATGGCATGTATCACTTAAGAGATGAGAAAAAAGAAAGAGTTCATGATTAGAAAAGGACAGCCTTCATGCAGAATGTTAAAGTAAAGCCATGGATAAACTGGGCGGCAGCAATTTCAGGCCAATTCAGATCATGTTATTTCACTCCACAACTGATTCCAAAGTCAGGCCCAGTTTCAGGTTGATTGTGTGTTGTCCGTTGTGCAGTGTGCCGCGTGCATGATGATTGAATGATTTGCTGCTCCCTACCAGTTGGATGAATTTTGGAGGGATTCGAAATGTTGGTAGTACAAATGCACACTCTAGCATGGTGAGCGCAGAGTCACGAGCTGATGATGATTGCGCCTTCACAAACTAGCAGATATTGTTAGTAGCACAATGGCTACAGTAGGAACACCTGCTTGATGTGTTTTCTCCCTCCTATAACGAAAAAAGATGACCCAGAGAAACTTTGGCAAGAGTTGGCTGTGGACCTCCAGCTGCCAGGGAATATTTGTTATGATTTGTTGGGAATGCTGTGTGTTCATAGGCTATCAGAGATACTACAAGTGTTTTTGAAGGTGTTTGTATTTAGCCCTGCAAATTAGACAGTTGATATTCACAGAGATCTGACTTGAACTTCCCTCTGCTGAGGGAGTTTTCAAAAGAGCAAGACTGCCAACCGACAACGCTCTGTCCAAATTTATCACATACAGTGTGAGGTCGTGCTTGACAATCAGAATACAGTGTAAGCAAATTAATCGTGAGATGTGGTTGTGTGTTGTTGATGATTCACTACTATAGTATGTCATGAAATTCCACTACATCTTTTATATAATTGTAAAGTGTATTTCTGTCTTAACTCTAACTTAAAGAAAAGGCAAGAACCTTAGTTATATATATATATATATATATATATATATATATATATATATATATATATATAATGGCCCACCATCCACCTCAAACTTCTTCTCTAAGAGTCTACAGCTGTGTAATGATGCCGTCCTTCCTCCACCAACATTAGCTTAAAAAAAGATTAATCATTGTAAGTCACTGAACAAATGACTAATGTTTTCACAGTCTAAAGAAACAGCAGCACAGTCTGGTTGAATCATGGTTTGTACATTTACACGCTCAGTCAGTCCAAGCTGCCTGACACTGTGGCTCCAGGTGGCAAGTCTGTAAAACTCAATGACCCTTAGATCAACGACGCTAAAAATAACCATCGGCCAAAGCAAGAAAATGCACAACAGCTGATGGCTCACCTGCACCCAAAACCCTGGAATCAGTTATACTCGGACGCATGAACCAAGAAGAACACAAATGCACCAAATGGGTCAAAGTAGTGTTACCTGAACCAGACTCCAGCCACTGAATGACCTGGATTAATGTCTCCAAATAGCCACTTTAGGCTGTAATGGAAAAGCTGATGATCTAACTGCATTCAAAGAACACAGACCAAATACAGACTTATGAAAAGCAGAACGTTAGAGAGACAAACAGTGGCATATAAAAATAGTGTGCAATAAGGACAGACAAACAAGCAGCAGACAGGGAAACAAAGTCGTGCTGTCAGAGAGGAAAATATCTGCAGTGGTTTTCTAACATGCAGTTCATGGCTTACATGTCTCATCTCATGAACAGGATTCCAAAAATAATGGTGTGATGATTCAGTAAGATGATCAGCAGAAACTGTACAGTGCTGGCCTTCACCGGGCAGCATTAATGGAGACGGTAAACACAGGGAGAGTTATGTTTGTGACGTGAAACTAAAGGCAGCTCATTCTTAATCAAACCACATCAACAAAGGCTTGCAAGATTAACTTGAAGGGTTTTGAGATGAAACAATGACAAGAAAGCTACTGTCCCGTTGTGCTCACCTTTTTGAACTGTTCTTGTTTTTTTGTTTTTTTCCCTCTTGTAATCCAACATGAGCAGTGATGGCATGTAAGTGCATTCACTGTAATGATTAGGTACATCTGCAGGTTATCATGTTTTACATTGGTATTTTCAATGTATTTTACCTTATAACTTAACTTATTCTACAGTATGTCGGATGGAGACAGATTTTTTAACTTACATATATTACAGGTCCTTCTTCAACTTCTGCTCTACTCGAAGGGAAGGTTCTTCAGGATTTTTGCTAAAATGTGAATCTTTCCCCTGAGAATTGAGATCATGTTTTTTTTTCACAACATTATTATTCTTTTCCACCATAAAATGTAACTGCCCTCTATTAAAAACACCTGCTGTCTGATGTGGGAATCACAGGCTGATCCCTGACCTGATCACTGAATTAAATGCGTGTTTTGCTTTACGCTGTGTGAGAGCTACTGATATAGCAACTGGGATGGCTGTGGAGCAAATATGTGTACACATATACATGAGGGCAGAAGAGCAAGTGTATCACCTTCATGTAGAAATGATTGATTGATGATAATTGTTGGCACAGTGATTAGTGTGTGCACCCAATGTATAAAGTTTAGTGCTCCAAGTGGATGGACCAGGTTCAAATCCAAATCCAACTTGAGCCCCCTTTCCCCGCATATCATTCCACTCTCTCTCTCTCCCTGATTTCCAACTTTATCCACTGTCCTATCTCTCCAATAAAGACATAAAAAGCCCAAAAATAAATCATGTAGCCCTACTGGTACGTACATTGTGCCCTGTTTGAAATGTCCAAAAGTACTTAAACAACTGGTAACAGGTCTGCCAACATGTCATTGAGAGCTGAAGGGAGGTAATATACGTTAATGTGTGGCTCTTCATAAACATTTCCAGACCAACTTGTGTTTATTTTCATTTCAAAGCTTCATTCCTCCAACTGTTCCTTTATGAAGCGCAAAGATTTTTTTTTTTTTACATCTCTTCTCCTTCTGTCATCTCTCTCTCTTTCTCTGTCTCTCTCCTTTTTCCAGGCCAAGCAGTCTTTTATTTTTTCTCCTCTCTGTTCTTCCAGGGTTGTGCTCAGTGGCCCAGTTCTTCCTGAGACACCCTGCCACATCTCCTCTTACTGTCTTCTCTTTTTATTTCACTTTCAGGCCTCTCTGTCTCTCTCTCTCTCTCTCTCTGCCTGTCTCTCTGTGTTTAACTTTCTCTCTCTATCGCTCTTTCTTACTCTCTTCATCCATCCCATCCCCTACCGATAGAACATAACGAGAAGCCATCTTAAATTGAGCGTGATACTTATTTCTCTACGGGAGTGTCTCCATCTAAATCCATTTTTAAATTCCAGGGGGTGACTCATTGCAAAGACAAACTCATCGTGTTGTGTTTGACAACGAAGAAATCTCCACAGATTGACTTCTGTTGTCTCAGTCGTTGGTATGCCAGAAGACAAAGTAAATTATGACTTTAATTTGCATTTTGAAAAATGTAAGTTTGTGTTTGCAGATAGACCAAATCTCCAAAATCAAACTCAGGAAAGGCGATTTATCTTTAAGACCTCCAGGGTTGAAAAATACAAACAAACTATTTAATCTATAGTAAATGATGGTAACGTTTTGGTGGTAATGCATGAGCAGCATGTTGTGACTTGTGAACTCATTTAGATCTGCTTCAGATGGTTAGTGATTTAAGGAGGACAGGTTACATATCTGGGGTGATGGCCTAATAAAAGACCTTTTCTTCTTGGATTATGCATGAATTTGACAATACAAACCAAAAGTCTTCTCTCTAAACCCAACTGTCTCACTTATGATATATGCTTCAGGGCACATGTTTCAACTTGACCAGAGCCTTTGTGTTCTTAAAAGCAAAATTGAGGACAGATCGATCACTTCTAATGAGACACTCTTTAAATCTGCATGCTGTTCAAAAACGGACAGTTTTACCAACAACCACTAAAGCCTGCTGATACATGACTGGACAATAGTCTACAAACATGCTGTGAACAGAGACTAGAAACATCCTGTCATTTAATCCGAGCTCCTGGATACAGACTTTACATATTCATGTGGAATCTTATAAATCGAGGTTACTCTTCACAAAACAGCTTAAATAAGGGAACAGTTGTATTTAACGTCAACATATGCTACAGCACCACAGCCTGCTACTGCACATGTGCTGCAGATGTTATAAGCTATGGAGTCAGAGCACACTGTGTTCTTTTTGAAGCATTTGTTTCGTAGGGGAACAAAAACACACCATATGTTGTAAAACATGGGCTGATGTGACAAACCTCTGATAGGCCCAGTCAACAGATCCATTTCACAGCCTCTACTTCATTCAATGCTTGATTTGATCCCTCTGAGAGTTATTTGAGGAAGTCTTCGCATGTAGAAGAAGTGCACTCCAACAAAAATGTAAAAATCACAAACATGTGGGTGCTATAAATTAAATAAGCAGTTTCCTGTTTGTCTCTAATCGCTCTCTATTATACACGGAGACTCCGTGTTGATCACTACAAACACATTCTGAGGAAAATAACCGATTAATTGTCAAACATGACCTCGTCGCTGTTTGCTTGTACACAACGTATACACTAATTGGGATCACACAGAGCAGTTGACGACTCTTGAACAGAGAATACATACAGAGAGGCTTTCAAATGGACTCTTGACGTCAATATCAGTCTGTGAAAATGTGTGTGTGTTTATTTATGTGTTGTTTGTTTAAGGTCACCTTGCCATACAGGCCTCCCAGCAGCTCATTCAATGCTCAGCCTGCAGGAGGGAGGAGTGAGAAGGAGATACACACACAAACACATGTCTTCTATTACAGTGTCATGTCGTTCAGCTTCACACTGATGACCTAGAAGCTTTGTACTATTTTTAGATCATACAAAGGACAGGGCGCTTGATGTTAAAGGTTTTAATGTCATATTTTTTAAGAACAAATCAACCGTCTGTTCTAAGTACAGCATAAAATACACCAAATCATGAGTAGTACTGAACAAAGTGACAACACAAGATTTCTAAATCAGTTTCCAAACGTGAATGTATTCATACGAAATGTATGAAGAAAAATGTTGTGGGCGTGTACGTTGATTGTGCCGTAACCGTCGACACCCACGACACACCTCTCTCAACTACTTTGACTGACAAGTTGAGTGCTCAACTGACTGCTCTATTGGACCTGATCAATCTTATGATTTAACCACCAGAGCCAGACTCAGAATCTGAACCTGTGGACACTGACTTCCCCAATATTACAAAAATCTGAGTAAACACATAAACTCTTTTTCTTGAAATTCTGGCATCCAGGGATGATGCTCTTGTGGAATAGGTTTCAAGCAAAACTGCTGACTGCAGTGGTGAAACACATTCAAAAGGAGATCTGCAGAGGGTAAGTAACCCTAAGTGTCTCATGAAGACACCCACTTTGACCCACCTAAAAAACTTAAACCAAAACTTTGGTTCGGTTAGTTTACATGGACTTTGTTCAAGTCTAGTTGCCTTTTTCGATCATTCTTGTTTGTTTGTCTTTCTGCAACAATGGAGAAAAAAACGTTAAATAAGTCGAGGCCTGTAGAAAGAAACGGAGTAGATAAAATATATGGATATATGTCCGCTTGCCAACCCTAAAAGAAGAAGCTGATTTTGTTGTATGTAGAGAGAGATGACCTTTCTGTAGTCTGTCTGATTTTCTTCTTTTGTTCCAGTGTCATGAACACAGAGCACATGGAGTCCTGACTGTACGAGAACGCTTCACCTTCACCTGAAAAACTCACTCTGTACACACTGTGAGACCTGCTGCTATCTGGAACAGCCTCTCTATCTTTCTCTCATCCCTCTCTCTCTCTGTGGCCGGGAGTCAATCCCTCTTCTTTACTGCCAGCTGATAGCTGAGCATGACTGTCTGGATCTCTATTCATGCGTTCATTCCATCCATCACCTGCTGCTGCCTCTTGTCACCCCTCCACCATCCACTCTCTGCCTCTCTCCAAATGAAAACAGATATCATGCCTTTAATGGATGCATTGGTATCTCTCATGTCTTTATCCTCAGACAGGCAGCTCCGGATTGCCGTCATGTTAAACAACACTTTCTGGCACTGAAATCGAACATGTAACCTCTCACTAACAACACAGCCTCACTTTAAAGTCAGAAGTTTGCAGGTTTGCCAATGTTTTCCTCACCATGCACAAAGGCCTCTATTTGCATAAACACCCTTTAGTGAGTTTCATCCCTAAAGCTTTTCTTAACAGTCCATGGAAATTGCACATTGAGCAGTTGCCATGGTTACCGGGGGACTCAATTGCCTAAAATTACCATAAAAGACTAATTAAAAAAGCTCTGGCTAGGAGCACAGTTTTGACATTTTTTACAAAGCACTGCTGAAGCCTCAGGTGAGGAAAATAGACTCGGGATGGAAATTATTCCAACATCCACTGTTTAACATTTTCTAATGCTGCAGAGCTATGAATATAAACGTAGAGTCAAAGTCCAGAGCTTTGCAGAACACGCCAGGTTGTAAATATTTTTTGAATAATAGACATATTGTCAACTCTAAATGTTTAGAGCTTTGCTTGAGAGGAGGACTAAAGTTACAAATCAGACTGATGTATTCACATTTCCTTGACACTACCAAGGCAGTTTAATTGTGGAACTTGTTTATGCAGTTTTTTTTTCACATCCTGTTGAACCGAAGTAGGTTTTACCATAATTCCACATAGCCTTTCTTTATGAACATACTAACATAGAACACAGGGACATGTTTCACTGAACAAAAAGGACCCATCATATGCAACCATTATCTACAGTATGCTTTTTCCGTTCAGGGTCCTGGGGGACTGAAGCCGATTCCAGCTGTCATTGGACGGGAAGCGGGGTATGCTTTGGACAGGTCCCCAATCACAGGGCTGAGACAAGAGACAGACAACCCTCACAACATTCACAGCTAATCACCTTTCAATAATGCCTGAGAAACATTTTGACTTATGGTCTGGAGGCCTACTAATAAGTTTACAGATGTCAACCAGTCAAGAAAAAGGTCATGATTCCAGGTTAAAGCTGACTGATGTGTTGTCCCCTTTAGAATCTGAATTTTAAGTATACCAGTCAACTTGGGGTAAACGATATCTACATGACATTTTTGGCCCAGCAGCTATCCATTATACTGCTTTAATGGCAATGATCTTAAAGGTCCCATATTCTGCTTTTTTCTGGTTTTATATGCTCTTTGGTGTGTTTTTCAGGTGTCTTGTGCATGTTTGGGCACATCTGTTTGCAAAAAATCAAAGTCTGCGGAAATCTTGGCTTCTCCTATACGTCTTCCTGTTAGCAGTAGTGTGACGCTCGGTCCCTTGCCCCCCTCCTTGAAAATTTGTGGAGGGACATCACAAACACATGATGTCACTGATCCAAGGTAATTGGCTCGTTGTAGCAAGCACATTAGCGATTGTGAAGGTACTTTAGTAGACACATAAATTATATATATGAACCTCAAAAAGGGCATAATATGGGACCTTTAATGATTTATGGAGGCCTATGAGCTCTATCTTCTCATTTGTGTCCACCATAATGATGCTACTAAGATATGGGTTGAACTAACCTGGTTAGGACTGACAGGTTAAATAGAAATAGAGAGTGGAGAAAATTTGTCTGGCTGGAGCTCAAACTTTGAATACATTTAGACAACTCCTGTGAGCTAACACTGACACCACAAAAGCAAGCAAGATCATCAGAATGAAGTTTGATGATTTCTATTTAATTATTTTGCAGCCGCTACAGATACATCCTTTGTTAACATTTTCCACAACAAAGATTCACAGCGAGACAGATAAGCAGTGTACATTTGTCCCCAGGGGAAGCTAAAAAACAAACAAACAAAAAAAACAACAGGAAATTCCTCACGAAAGCTTTTGGTCTGCTGGACCAATTATGAAAACTAAACAAGTGCAGAACTAACACGTTTTTAAATTCCATCTGTCTTTTAAACTGGTGCCAGACAAATTCTATGAATGCCACAACCAATCAGGGCAATTGCAAGTTTCGGTGAAATAAAAATATAGTAGCTAACAATTACCATGTGAGTGCAAACACAAGCAACTGTTTCTTTTGGACTGGTTTAACATTCCATGTAAAAGGCAACCATCTTGGTTGATAATAAATATGTCTGCACCCCTCAATTCATGAAGGTCAGGACGGATAAATGTGTCTAAACCAGAGGAAACCCAGAGGCATCAGCCAGAGGAAATAAAACATGAACTTGGATAGAATTAGTCTTCACACTCCTGATATTTTGGAACAGTTGATTGACCCTAAGACCATTCATAGCTACACTTGCAGTTTACTTCTCATTTTTTCCACTGCAATCATCAGAATAACCAGCCTAACATCACATCACCAACAGTTATCACATCAGACTGAGCTTGTTTCAGAGCTGTGAGTTGTGAGATACCTACTCTGTCTGGACAGAGAAAGACAGAAGGAGGAGATCAGTCAGAGTGAGGAGGCAGCTCCACTGGTGTGAGCAGCCCAGTCACGACACAAAACACGCTCTGGGAATCTTTTTTTGAAGGCCAAATTCAGGCTTCCAGTCAAGGGTGAGACACTTCCCTCCCACATACCTAGACACCGTGGAACCTCAGCATCACGATTCAGAGAGCTTTGATGGAATTGTTAATCATGCGGCTCGTCCTTGTAGAGCCATAATGATAAAAGAGAATAAAAGAAAAGTTTCTGTTGTGAACTGAATATTTAAGATTCAGACTTTGAATTTTAATTTCTCAAGGTGCAACTTTTCTCATTTATGAAAAGTAACAATACGGCATTGCCAAAGAAAGGCTGTAGGATTGCACACGGTCTGTGCTCTGTGACAGAGAAAGTGTCCCATCTAGTATTTGATTGTTTGCCTGAAGCGGTGACATTCAGCACAGGCTAAGATGCTTCAGTAGAAGCTCCTGGAAGATCCGAAGACACTGCAGTGGCTGCCTTTAAGTTGCCATAAGCTGTAAATTTCACTCTCTTCGCTGTTTTTTTGTGTTCAGATCTCAGTTCATGTAGCTTCTAACTGCATCAGTGTGGTTTTAAGTTTCATTTCTCTTCTGCATAGATATGTTAAGCTGCAGCTGACAGCATCACATATACTGACGAGCTCTTTCACAATAAAAGTGTTTCAACATGATTATAAGTGTGGGCTTTGTCAGTACTCAGACAGTCTGTCTGAAGAGACAAGGAGCACATCCACCATCATATGATGTACCATTCAAACTCTATGAAAACACAATATAAACTAAAGAAACAGTACAACATCCATTAACCTGTACATGTATCTAGACATCAATTAGCAAATATCAAACTGATTAATACAGACCTCGGGGTTGGGACCCTCTAATGATTCACAAGATGCATTTTAGCAGTTGAAAAGGAAGAATTGGACCATCATCATTTTGTCTGCTTCTATAGATTTTATTTTCATATTCTTTAAATATTATTTTTCATATTGCAACTCTATGCAACATTCAGTATTTCTTGAGCTGGTGCTGCTACAGAGTCAGAATTATCTCACCAAAAAAAAAAAAAAAGAAAAATCCAGTGCATTATTTTTTTTTACTCGGCCAGCCTCTTGCTCAGTAACTCTCTGTATATTTTCTTTGTCAATTTCCTTTTGGATCTCTACTCTGTGATGTCTTTTATGTTGCTAAAACTGGTAACTGGAGGGGTTAGCCTTAAGGCACATGCTCAGTCCAAGTTATAAAGTGCAAAACAGGCTCAGAATGTAAAAGAGGCATCACACTATATTACATCTCTGTCATAAAATGACTTCAAAGCTGCTATTTCAAAGTGAAACATGTTTCACAAGATTTCTTAAATTGCTCAGTGGTCAATACAATTCCTGCGATGAGTCAACCCAGAAAGTTAAGAAGGTTAAATTAGTGTTTGGAAATACTTCTTGGACTACATTTTTCGGAGAGGGAAAGCCAAGTGAAAACATACAAATCGTACAGACATATGGGTACACAACTCAGTCTACGTAAATCTTTGAAGAGTGCAGGTGATTGAATTCTGAATTGAAGACTATGACAACTAAATATAAAATATCTTGAGCTTCTAAAGTTTCTAAGGATGTTTGTACGGACTGATCGTTTAATGGTTTCTTCCCCAAATCAATGTTAAGGTGGTGTTATAAGGCGGTTTAAATGCATTATCTCCCCCTGACAGTATCGGCTTCTTCTATAGGTGTTGAGCCAACAGGCCTGTTTGAACTGCAAATAAGGTTTGCAGACTCCATGTTTAGAGCAGCAGAATGCAGTTTCATGGTACAGCTGCCATACTGTACAGGCAGTCCAAAGGACACCTATAGAAGCCATAAGACGTGTGGGAGCTGGCCTACATAATGCTGCACGCTTCAAAGAGAGAAAGAGACAGTCAACAAGAGGAGGAGAGAACGAGAGGGCAAGAAAAAACAGAAGTCATGATGCATTATACACAAAAGCCAACAAACACACTCACCCACAGATGAAAACACACAAATTCAAAGGATAAGATATTAGAGGAGGAAACCACACATTTTGACTGAAAAATGTACACAGACGCACTTACTGCCGAGTTGTCTTTGAGCATGCATCGGATCTCCAACTGTGCCGGGCACCGCCTGTATGCAGCCCTCCTTTAGTGCATGTTCAGTGATCCTGCTTGTGTATCTGTGTATTACTGGTCTACATGTGTGTGTGTGTGTGTGTGTGTGTGTGACTTCTCTCAAAAGAGAAAGTCTAAACCTGATTAATGAAGTATACAATTAAATAAATAACAAACTCAAAACAGCTCAACACACACATGGGTAGTCCCTTAAACTCTACGTTGACGCATCATGTCTTCACACACACACACACACACACACACACACACACACACACACACTGGTCTGAGGTCTCCCCTCAGTCACGTGCAGCTGAGCGGTCTATTAACATTATCCACACATGGGTGGCTGCAGTGAGCCCGGGGACTTTGCTCAAACGTAAAGAAAAAAACGCTGTCAAACAAAATTACAGCAACTCAACTCATGGTGAAGTCCTGAATGGAAGGGATGGCACAATGGAGGAAGTGCTGTTTACTGAGGGACATGATGACTTGGTTTTGTCATGTCTTACAAGCACTTGAGCATAACATGTTTGCTGTAATACTCAACATTTACAAACAAAGCTACAGAGCAGAGAGCTGTGCCAAAAATAGAATCTGAAATGTCACGTTACAAGAGACAGCTTCAGCTCATTTTTATCAAGAGCTTGTTTAACATGAAAACTAGATAATGAACCACTTTCTTTCATACGCTCTGACAAGTCACAGTAAACAAATACAGGTGGGACTAACTACTATAATGATGGCTCTGTTCCATTTAAATAGAGTGTAGCCAGAATACATTTTATAAGCAACACCTCAGAGTTCAAAATGCACCCTTTTACTTCTTGTTCCAATTATATTTGATATTGTTATGTGGAGAAGGAAGAGCAAGTGCTTATATGTGACAGGAGGAAGTTTTAACATCTTTTTGACCCTCCTTCAATTTTTAACTGCTACTACTGAGAGAATTTAAAAAAATCCTCATTCTCGCAGGCTCCATTGGCTATTCTGTTTTAAGTGGACTTGCAAAGTAGATGACCCTTCTCTTCAACAGCAGTCATATATTGCACATATCATTGCCATGTTAATAAAGACAAACTGTGAGTCAAGGCGAGGCTGTGCAAAGACCAAGACCAGATCGAAACAGTCCTTCATTGTGCGATACAAAATGTGTCAGTGGTAACCTGAAGGAAGTTGTCAAATTAATCTGGAGGATTAGTGGAAAACTGCCAACAAAATAAATTTGATTTCTATGTTTAATTTCTGTTCTCTTTCTCTAAACCGACACTTGTAATTGAAAACAGTCAATTCTGAGACAACATCATTGAGCCAGAGCCCTAATCTAAGACTAACAGACAAGTCCAAGTAAAAAAAAAAAAAAAAAAGGCCAAAATGAAGCACACTTTTTTTAAAATTGGTTATAGGTAAACTATGTCAAATTGGTTTGCCAAGTGTGGCTCACATAAGGAGTGCTAGACCCTTCAGACTTTAATCATCACTGTAGGTTAAAGTCCACATGGCTGCGCAGAATGTGGGTCCTTATTAGTCCGGTTGATATACCCGTTTCACTTGATCAGAATACATCCAGGAGCACACCTCCAATAGGGGACGCTATTTTCAGTTCACTGTGTTTTTAACATCCAGACAGTAGGGCCATAAACTAGAGATACAGCCAGTCCATGGAGACAGTCCCGCCTCGATAGGGGAGGGTGCATTACAGTTTGATAGTACTAGGGGAAATTCCCTTCACCATTATGTCTGCTACACAAACACATCTCTATTTATGATCAGGTTTTCTTATTAATACAAAGGACAAAGTGTTGCCAAAACTGGAGACACCATGTGTTCTAAAATCACAAACATCATGGGGAATTACAAATCCATTAAAGCCAAAAATACCAAATTAGTCCCCAATATGCAACGCTTCATTAAAGTAAAGGTCCTTGGCTTTTTGTCAGGGATCGTATGTCTTTGTGAGCCGTTTAAAGCACAGTAAGAATATAGAGTTTGGACTTATAACCACAAACAGGATGGTGAAGTCAACCTTTTGAAAAGGAGAAATTCATCATGTCATTTTATTTTATGACTTTTATTAAACTAAAAACAAGTCAGAGTTGTTATTTAAAGATGCTAAACATATAGACAAAAAAAGGTGTCTACTTGAGCTGATAAGATTTTAAAGAACAGTGAACACCAGAAGATACCGAGACGTCCCTCAGCCACTTCCTGTCTGATAGCCAATGACAGCTGAGCTGAGACAGACCGAGCGGGACAGGAGACAGATGCTGTTGACTTTGCGAGATTACTCTGCTGCTGCTCTCAACTTCATGCACATTCCTCTTCCCTTTCAGCCTCACTGTTCAGTCTGCTGTTCTGCCTTTTCTTCGCTGACGCTGTGTCCTAATAAAATCATACAAAGAAGAATGCGCATTTCAATCACGTTTTCTTATTCTGACTCTTTCTTTAATGGGGGTTATTTTTTGCTGCGATGAAACAGTAGTTATTATTAGACTCAAAAGGTTTAAATGATGACAATGTTAATAGTTGTGAGTCTGATTCGGATGAGAGGATCTTAAAAGGCTCTTGGAAGAAGCCTTAGGGTGGCTCTTTCTTTCTCCCTCTCTTTTACATTCAAACATCTGAGTCGTATAATGAAGAACTCAGACCACACGCGATCTGGGCCTTTCTCTCATTAAGAGGAGACTGGGTCGCCCACGGCAACACGTGGACCAGCCATTACAGGATGCTGACTGACCCGCCTCCTCCTCCTCCCTGCTGGGAGACTTTAGTATTTAGCAAAAACCACACTTGTATAGCTTAAAAAGGGAGCATGTAATGATTGTTTCAAAGTGTAACAGGGCTTAAAGAAAGGGATCACTTTGCTAGAAATGCTGATTTCAGTTCCTTCCCAGCAACTATGTGTAAAGACCTAAGCTTTGCGTTTTGTAGAAGCAACAACAAAGGTCTGAGATCTACTCTTGTAACGCTGTGTGGGGCCTGGATGACTTCTCAGACAGCAACAGCAGAGAATGATTTTGGCTATGAAGCCCTGTGTCTTTAAGCTAAGTTTTGGCTATTTAAAAAATGTCTTGTTCATGAGACTTAAGCTGTTTTCACAGTTACACCCCTGAAGATTTTTAGAAAAGTTTAGGAATGCCCCTGGAATTTTTAAAAGTTGTTTTTCACACATGTCCCTCATAGTATGACGTTTTTACTGAAGGGAGGGGGGTCGGTGATCCCCAGGAAGCAGGGACACTGCATTTAAAGGACTCTGTGGCTGCCATTATAATGATAGTTTGTGTCTTTATGTAACTGCCACGTGTTACTGGATATATTCATAGAATGACCGTGACAAAGAACAGATTGGTGAAGCAGCTTCAATACTCATCGATCTCAACAACGCCTCACTGGTTGCAGGATCAACCCGCTGACCTGAGGGGAATTTTCCTGACTTTAAGTTACTGCAAAAAAATCCTGGGAAGTGTTCAGTAGTCTTGTGTATGTGTGAATACAGCAATAAAGAAGAGACTGTCCTTCACAACCTTAGGATCTTCTTGTTGTATTTGGGTCAGCTGAATCAATTTTTTCACGTCTCTAAACAGGGTAAAGATCTGGAAGTTCATAGAAAAAACAAGAGGTGAGTTTCTCCACCGAGCCATTTGAGCATCATGTGCTTGAAATGCAAACGTTTAGGAGGAAAGGAGGAGAGAACGTTGGTAAGTGCAAACAGCTTTAAGTTTGATCAGACACATAGGTGCTGACAGGAAGTGCACAAAGGCAATGTGCAAAATCAACAGCTGTTCTTCAGACTTCTTATCATCAAAACCATCCTAAATATTGTCATAGTCATTATCAATTCCTCCATGAAGACGGATCAACAATTTATACAGCACAAAAAGCAGCTATGATGTTTTCTTGCACGTGAAGATCGAGAATGCTCTCACTTCCCCACAGCAAAGATCTGTTTGAGCTGCATGTTAAAACAAAAAAAAAGGAACTCAAAGGAATAAAAATGGCTCCCTCTCCAGCTTTTGCCCATTACTTTATAAAAGGTAATTGTTGTTTAAGTTAATCGTTCAATAAAAAAGATGTCGATCATAATTTAGAAATACTGCCCACCTCTATGATAATATGGCGCTCATGGATCCAAATGAAGAATTTGGGGATAAAATGAAGGGGTGATGATTCAGGAAGGGAAGCTTTGTCCTTGGATGGTTCCCACCAGAACGAGCAGGGAACACTGCACTCACACACATACAAACACACACACACAAACCTAGCAGATTCAGCAGAAACAATGGGTCACACTGTGTCACACATTGGACAAGTGTGAAAGACTCAGCTCAACCCCCCCCCCCCCCCCCCCAACACACACAAGCACACTGAGCTTACAGTAGTGTGAAACACCGTGGAACACTAAGGGATGTTCAGCATTTGCATGGTGACCTTTGGTTTATGCAGAACTGTTAATTATCCATTATTGACATAAATACATACAATACAGTGATAAATACATACAATACAATGATGTCAAGGTATGTGCTTGCAAACAGCAGCTCCCTGACTGTAACAAATACATTTAAACATGACACAATGCAACACAGGGACAAGTTTCTAGTCATCAAATATGCAGATATATTTGTAACACGATAGATCTCTGACTGATAAAATGTTGAAATATCAACCTTAGCAAATTTCCCACCTGAGATATGACTGATGATATCCTGAAATATTAAGTCACTAAAGATCTTTTCCTATGTTATTAAGTAATCCTTGACAATGATCTATTATTCTATATTCTATCAATTATTGAGGAATTATGTATGGGTTAAAAGGTCAAAAGTGGCTACAAACAAACAGCGTTATATTAGCATCAGTGAACATGCCTTTCCTTCTCTCAAAGATTTCTGGGGCCCAGTTGCATGCAGGGGCCATGGAGGTGAGCAAAAACATGGTCCATCCAATTTTAAGCAAAAATGACCAACTTGCCATTTCTATTCTAAAGCAAAGAGAGTTGAAACAATTCAATCATGTCCTGGGAGGGCCTATTCACTGGGCACTTATTAGAAAGAGGAGGTAGTTATAAGCACATCACATATAGGTGCAGGGCAGTGCAGAATCTTACAAAGAAGGTAGGCACGCACACTTGCTCAAATGGGACAAAAAGTTTTCATTGAACATATTCCGACTACAGGTCTAATTCAGGTGATAATTTATCTCTAGTCAAAATGTTGTGATCTTTGTGCTGGGCATATCTTCTTCCTTAAACTGGCCCAGCAATGTTGTAGACTTGTGTATAATTCAATACATAAGGAGTGAAATATAACTGTTATGAATACAGGTGCCTTTTGTCAATTGCCTGTATTTAACCACCACAAAACGTCCTTTATTCCACACACCAATGCAAAGCTGAATTATCTTAAACTTGGTGCAAATACATCTGCAATATCCTGCTGCCTCTCTCTCTCTCTCTCTCCGTCTCTGCTGTGACAGGTCGTCTGCTTTCATGTTCTTGTAATTGTCACAAAGGATGAGCAGAGACTTTTTTGTTGAGACAGAGAAATGCTGCGAGCTCCACGACCTGTCTCTTCTCTGTATCATAAAGAAGACGCCTGCTGAGCAGCAGCTGCGGACTCTGAAGCCTGAGGGATCACATGACTCTGCTGTAATGGGCATTTTGCACAGTAGAGTACAATTTTGGCTACAGCTCAAAACACTAGAAATATGTCTAAATAAGAAGTAGGTCAAAGACAAGAAGAGACTGTCGCAAGCTTCTTAAGACTCTAAAGGTACAAAGCTGCTCAGATCTCTGGCTTGTTTAATCTGCTCGCTCACCACACATCCACTTTTTTTTTGTTTTGATCCTATTCTGATATTTATATTATCATAACTAATAATGTTATTGTTGTTGTTGGTATTACTGTATGTGCAATTCTACACACAGTATTGTGCTGGTTCCAAGCACAAACAAGAAGCAGCAACAGCTGTAAGTTTTCAGATCTTTTAAACCCGAGAGTAAAAGTTATACTTTTCGATCATATAGAAGGAGCTGTTCCATCTCCTCTGAACGTCGTCATGGAGACGATTTGTGAACACTTCATACTTGAATTTCCCTCGGGATCAATAAAGTATCTATCTATCTATCTATCTATCTATCTATCTATCTATCTATCTATCTATCTATCTATCTATCATCTATCTACTGTTCAGTCTGAACGACTTCAAAGTGAGACTGGGCCCAACCATATTTCTTAATCAGTGATGTGGATCAGTGCCGTCAATGACACAGACATAAGATCGGATCAGCCCCATCTCTTCATGCAAACGTCCTGAAAACAATTATTCTACATGATTTAAGTGGTACATTTGTACTGTCAAATGTGAGAAAGGAGTTTAAACCAGACGATCCCTGAGCACCTTGGTATTCATTACTTGCAACAAATGCAGTGTAAGAGCAATGTGCCAGATGATTTCCCGCTCTTGACCTTTTTATAGGTCATACCTCCTTCTGTCTCCCACTTTTATTGCTTGCTGACCTCGTAGTCAAGGAAAAAAAGTCTAAAAAAAAGAAAAAGGAGATAACATTTTCTCAGAGCCCAGGATGAGAAGGGTTGTTTGATCTACCAATAAAACAAGCCAACACCTGCAGAAAATACTGAAGAACACTGCTGAATGAAACTAACCTCAACTCTAAACTAACCTCGACTTTAATTTAAAAACATCCCTGATAGCCTCAGATGAAGTTCAATAATGTACATCAAGAGTTATTTTCTTGTCCCGGGAACAAGAAAATATCCAAAATCTGTTGTTTGAGCCAAACCATTGTGTCACCCTGGAGAGAACAATGTGCATGATGCAACCATGGCAACGCTGTCATAGAGACTGCAGACAGGACACAACGGATGCTCCCACAAGAAGCTGTACTCGCAGCGAAGGAGAGGGAAAAAAACACAAGGGCTGCTTAAATATGACAAAAAGATCCCCATTATTAAACATGATTCATTGTTGATTTTGAGGCATCTTCATCACGTGCATTTATTGAACTTAGACACTCTCAACAACTCTGGACTTTTACTACTTAGTGGTGATGTAATCTAATGGCCAAAATACAAAAACAAAGACTTTGAAAAAGTTACCACATGACAAAATCTTTGGACAAAACAAGTGCATCACAGCTTATGGTACAGTCATTAATCTTGAGTATGTTGTTTTCATGATCATTGGGAGGCCTGGTAATTGAAATTGAAACTCAATTCAATGCCAAATGAGCCAAACAAATGAGATAAATTGAGCCTGGGTTGAACCAGTTTCATGCAGCCTGTGTGAACCTACAGTACAGAGCGTGCCGTGACCAAGAGGATAATGTTTCTGCCTCCCTCCATTCTTTCCCCTTGGCTTCTCGAAAATCCTGCATAGTTTCCCCAACACGGATTTGGTGGTCTTAAGTGAATGCAGAAAAATTGTATTACATGTAGTTTCTGATTAAATATGGGCAATGCCTCAAGTCAGACACCATCTAAACACCATCTAAAATCTAACCACAAAAACGTAACACCTCTAGGAAGTCACTCATTCTCAATGATTTTTTGGGCGTTTGCCTTGGTTTGGACAGAGCGACTGTAGTGTGACAGAAAGTGTGTGGCGAGAGAGTGGGGGGGGGGGGGGAGACCTGAACCAAACCTGCAACCAGAGTGATAAACACTACCTTCTACCAAATGAGCCAAACTAGCACCCCAGATTGTACTTCTTTATAGGTTATACATTAGCTCACTGTGTGAGTGTTTTGTGATATTATCCAAAATGCATTGCTTTCTTGATGAGCTGCCACTTTTGAAGCTCTTAACTCTTTGGCCAACATTTTTGGGCATGTTTGGGGGGTGAAAAACTAAAAAAAAAAGGCATCTACTAAAGATGTAATACATCACCTCTTGGGGCATCATCTGTGACATCATCACCACAAATGACACCAACAATCAAAGACGCAGTAATCGTCCTCATCATCCTCAATATTATCACTATTCAGCCTCATCATAAAACTCACTCTGCAGATGTAATGCTATCTCTGCTCTGTCCCTCTTCCCTCACTGGGTCTCTCTTTCCCTTGGCCCATCACCATGACGATGGGAGCTCGGTGCCTTGGATACAGTCACTAGGCAACCAGCAGCATCAGCACCAGCAGCAGCAAGAGCAGCAGAGTCCTGTCAGAGCTTTAGTGGAACAGCGGAGAGAGAGAGCCAAGCTTCCTCCTCAGGCTGCATGTGAGTTTGCTCTCTGAAGAGGAATGTTAATGCATTTATCGTGTTTGGATCTGAAGCCTCAAACATCCCGCAACACAAGAGCTACTTTGTGTAATTAAGACTGACACGAAAGGACTCACACCAGAGGATACAGTTTGACTGATATGGGTTCAGAACGAGGCTTAAAAGATTGCTGTGTAAAGAAAACATGATGACCACTTACATCATTATTAACCTTCTCTAATGCAGACATTGTTTGTGCTTCTGCCTCTAAAAGAACAAAAAGGAGGCATCAACCGTCACCAAAAAATCAAAGATTCTCAGGCTACGTCTCATAAGAGAATAAACTGTACCAGACCCTTTTATTCAGTGAGCAGGAAACGGAGAATGTTTGCCATTTATGGTTGAAATGATTATTTTAAATATTTAAAGGGCACCAATATATTTTTTACAGCATCTGTCTGAACAGCTGGCTGAAGAGATCATTTAACCTTGCACAACTGCTGCGCAGGAGAGAAGAAATCTAGATCATCCTTAGAATGAACTAAATCAGTACAGAAGCCTGTAGCACTAGCTTTGCTCTCTTAATATGCTAAATCCCCACTGGACCAATGGTTAAGAGTCAAGAATGTGTGGATGTCTGGGTATACTTAGAACAACAGACGGTTGCTAAATGTGTCATTTTCAGTTTTGTAACCAGGAAGTGGGCAAGAAAGTGGGACTACATAAAGATTCAGGTGGCAACTTCATTGAAAACATTTCAGCTGATGCAGCTCTGAACATGTTAGCAGCACTACATCTACCTGAAGATAGAGACTACATTTAAACGAGGCACATTTTTCATTTTTCATAGCTGGTGCAACCCAAACCAGAATCATTCACTTGTTTGAAGAATGAAGACAAAGGGGAAGCTTTACCAAGAGGTAGAAGGGTTTATTCGGGGAAAATAGCAGTCCTACAAAGCAAGTTTTGCTGTGCAGCTAAGTTAAGTCGAATTTAAAATCATTTGCATAAAAATTACATTGGTTATTGAAGTTGTTTTTTTTTAAATGAAATTAAAACAATTGTTATTTGGCCTTACACTAAAATCTAAAATAATAAAAAACAATTCTCATTTAGAAAAATGAATCTTAAGCAGAGTTCGAAGTTCTGTTAGATTTGCATGATATCCTTGGCTAAATACACTGAACTGCTACACTCCACAATGCAAGAGACAGAGACCAACAGTGAAACCACAGTATGACATATTTGCACAATGACATAAAAAAGGCTGTTAACAGGACTGCAGAGGCCTGCTGAACAGAATATGTATAGAGAGACTTCATCTTACACAGACACAGACAGAAAAGCTTTGAAATGTGTTGCATTGAAGATTGTAATTAAATATTCCCTTTGATTAGATGAAGCCCCTTTTTTTTCCCTGCATGTTGCTTTAGCTCTGTGCAAGTGAGGGAGACATACAGTAGCTGTGTGTGCTGGTTAGTGATAGGACTACACACAAAAATCACTGCACATAACGCTGAAAAATTATGATCCAGGCAATAAAATACAGGTGTAATATCATCACAGCAGCAATAAAGCATTTAGCTGGATGGTTAACAAGCCTTTGTCATTACAAGCGTGACTGATACAGATAAATAATGGTCGAGATAAGCTAATAAGCTACAATACCTCAGGCTGCAGGATTAAACAGGTGTCTATGTGTGTGTCATTGAAGCACAAAGCTATCATAGCAGAACGGCTGGGGGGGGCTTCGTGTCAAAAGAGGAGTGTGTGTGTGACACTGCAACATATATCATCCGCACACATACACACACACACACTGTCTCTCTTCCTGCAGTCATGGCTGTTTCATTAGCTCATCACACAGCTTGAAAGGCAATTGGAAGGATGGAGGGAGCATTAAAATAAAATAAAATGGGAACCGGAATCATACAGCTTTTAAGTAAGAATATTGATACAAATGTAAAGTAGGAATGCCCTTAGTTAAATTAAAGATGAACGGTCATTGGAAAATCATGAGATGTCTTTATTAACCTCAAAATGGGCAAGCGTCTAATGCATGACATCAAATAAATGGGACTTTGTTTTAATAAGGTGAAATTCAACGCGTGCTAATGATGTTAAATTGAATGATGTGGTATTAACTAACACACGCAATACTGCAGCAGGTATGTGTCCTTACGTTGTAAAGTAGAGTAGTTATCCATCTGTCAGGCTGCTGGTGGCAGATCCGGTTTAAGAAAGAAAAAAATCACTCGTGGGCCCCCTTATTTGGACACCGCAGCACCGGACAGTCAGTTCACGCTCTACCGAGACGAACCGAGCCGGTGTGAAACCAGGACAGGTACCCGCGCTACCAGCCGCATGTTCAGCAGGACCCCCGGGGCCAGGAAACCGACGAGATGAACACGTCAACTCGGGTACAGGGGCTCATTTTTCGGGTTTAAATTCCAAGTGTAAGCAGTTCTCAGGCAGGTACTTTTGGCAGGTTTTGCGATAAGATGCCTCGCGCTGCCTCCATTAAGCAAGATGAGAGGAAAAAGCCAAGACGCCGTGCGCGCGGAGAAAGGTCAGTGTGCGGTTAGGCAAATAACAGATCCGTGACCGAGTCTCTAAGCGATGCCTTTCTTCCTCTTCTTTTTCCCTCACTTCTTTCTCTACCGTAAACCTGCTGCAGGGATAACACATTCAGCAGGAGCGTCTCCTCCCATCTATCCCCCCCGTAGAGAGAGAGAGAGAGCGAGAGAGAGAGAGAGAGAGAGAGAGATGGATGAAGATGGAACGAGGACGCCGGAGTAGCGCGTGCGCATGAGGGTGCATATTTCTGTGTGTTGCAAGCCTAATTGAGCACGGATGTGTGTACGTGTGTGTGTGTTTGAGATGGAGAAAGAATGAAAGTCGTCTTTTCATCTCATCGTGTCACTACACATATAGACATACACACACCTGAGACTGTTGCCATGCTGCCTCTATTTCCTGTGAGCAACAATGTTGCTTCAGTGGACAGAAAAAACGCAATGTTCTTGATTGATTTAAATGAGTGTCTACATGTTTATATTCATAAAGGTTTAATTTATATTGAAAAGGATCAATGTGGACGGTATTAAAAATACCAGGCTCTTCAAAAATGATCCAAAGGACACTGCATGGCTCTCTCAAAGTTAAGATGCATTTTAAAATAGATGCAGTTAAAATATTTTAGTAGAAAGTACATTTTGTAGCCTTTTGTGCAAATTCAGAGGGGATGGATTCAAAAGACTGTTTATGTAAAGTCTTTTGTATCGCATTGTATATCAGTTTTTAAAATAGAATTTGATTTGAAAAGGTAACCACAGCCATCTGTCAAAAAAAGCATCCATAAAGTCCATCTATAAAAAATGTAAACTGGTATACATGTGACTGGTGCTTCTCCAGCCAGCCTTAAGCAGACACTCAAAGAAATGAAGGGTTTGCTCTTCTGCATCAGCTTTATTGTGCAAAACTGGAGGTGTCTTCTTGGAGGAAGCAGAGGGAGAGAAAGAAGGTTTTTTTCCTTTTTTTCACAAATGAAATATATCAGAATGCCACTTTATGTTTATGAAGTTATGTGCAATAGATGAAGAAAACATACATCCATTTGAACTCCCCTTGAGCTTGTCTGGACAAGTTCATTTAAACATATATGGTCTTGTCTATTTTACAAAGTGTTCTTCAACAAATCACAGTATCTTTATGCCATATGTGCCAGTTGGCTGTGCCAGCAAGAAGCTCCAGTTAAGCCCAGAAAGCAGCACTGGGACTCTCCAAGACTGACTGAGTTTAACAACAGTCTGTGAGGAAGCAGGAAGCTGGCCAACCTGCCGCTCTGTCAATCAACAAGTCAGCAATCTCCCCCTGTCAGGGTGGCCCATTCATTACCTCCAAATACAGAGACCAAAAAACAACAACTTTACCATTATAGACACATTTTCCCAGGATGAAGCTTCATGAGAGAGAATGTAAAACAGTTCAAGCCAAGTTGTATTTCAGAGTAACTGGTCCCTGTATTTGATTCCTGCATGTGTTGCCTGTCAACAATCAAGAGGAGCCTTGGGCTTTATAGCTGAAATATTTTGTTTTCAAAACAAGATAATAAAGTTGATAGTCAAATTTGACACACACAGAAAACATATAAAGAATAACATTTGAAAGGATGGTAAGTGGCATATGCTGAAGGCTTTGTGCTGTGCAAATGGAAATATAGTGTTTTAACATATTATGTATATCCTTGGCCAATGTAGCTGTCATTGGCTGCTTATTTCATTGAGACTGATGAAAAGCTGTTTGGTTAATGTGTAAAAAGTTGAGGAATCCATAAACATTTTCGAAACAGAAAGTTGTTTGTAAATGCAGCTGTGCACTCTCTCACCTGCCCTGTGTTTGATTGCAGTGCTGGATTACATTGCCACTCTTTCATAAAAGCAGAGAGCCACAACAGGCCGATCTTTAAAACATTTTAAGTTCAATATGTGGAGGTCTTTACTACACATATCTGATTATGACTGAATGCTGCAAATACGTTTTCTTTCTGTTTAGCTCACAGTAACAGTCTCACTCCAAAGGTTGCTCTGGATATTTTAGGAGTACATTTATTTTTCATCATTTTGGAGTTATTGATATGGACTGTATCGATCATCAGCTTCCAAATAGATTGCAAAACGACATTATAAAAAGTGCACTGACTGTGTAAACGTAAAGCACGAGCATATTCTTACACATCTCTGTCGGCAAAGAAACTGAAAAAGGTGTCGTTCCTAGAGGTGTAGCAAACATGTTGAAGAAGGAGGCTATATGGGCCAAGACATGAGATTGTCACAGCAACATTTGCAACGCTTTGTAGGAAATTAAAATAAAATATGATACTACAAAGGCTCATGGGAGATTACTGTCAAGTGACTGCCAAGTATTTATCAGCCTGAAACACAATAAGTAAAAGACGTCACTTTGTACGCTCTGAAACACTCAGAAATGCCAAACCTTTCAGTGAGAGCCAGGTTTTGCCCACAGGTCTCAATTAAGGCGGCTCAGATTTGGGCTGATTTTACCCACAGGTCCTATTTTGGGCTGCTCTGGTTTTAGAAAGCAAAGCACAGATCTCTAATAGAAGTCTCTGAAGGTCACACCAAGGTATTTTTAGAGAGCTCACACTTTTGGGGAACCAAACATCATTTTGTTTAAAAAAAAATATGCGTATTAAAAATATCCCATAAGGAGCAATTCTCAGCTGTGCATATGTTGTGCAGTTGCATACATAACTGTGAGTTACATTTGTGCACTATTCTCAGGCAGGATGCATCCATGAGTAGGAGAGCTGAAGTAATTTTCAGACAGTGAACACATTTTGGCCCGTCTTTTTATCACTTCAGAGGGCTGCTTGAGGGTTTGGATTCGGCTTTAGGATTTTTGTTTAATTAAGGGTTACAGTTCGTATTTAGAAAGTGGTGAAAAAAGCATTCAGATCTTTTACAGAACAACAACACTGAAATCAAAACGTAGCTAGTACAAAAGCACATCGCCAATTTTTACAATGATGTCACTTATTTTTAACCACAGATTAATTTATGTGTACATCACTTTTAGTTTCTATTCTACTGCATATGGCTAACATAACCCCATAATAAAGTTGTGTATTTTGGTTATTATGCTACGTAAAGAAGATGAACAGAAACAATACACTCAAAAAGGTAGGGGAGTAGAATAAGCTAGCAGCATGAACACTGAAACGCTAACGGAAAGACTCAACTATTGGGGCCTTAAAATTGCTCTTAAGTGCAGTACTTGAGGAAACTGACATTTTAAAAATGAACCACAGAGGTCAGGCAGGTAAAAGTAATAGAAATATGATGAGGGCAATGACAGTTGGAAAAGCATAGAGACACAATTCTCAGAGGGAGATGGTGATAACAGAACGGTGTAATTATAGCTGTTTTACCAGCAGCTCGAGATAGGAGTATCCATCTAAAACTCAAACATACACACACACACACACACACACACACATACACACACTCATGATAGCTTCCAGGAGAGACAATGAGAGTATGAGATGGTTCCCTGCAGGTAGCAGGATGTCATGCTGTGCTCTGACAGCCTGCTGCAGAGAGACTTGTGTCATTAACTCACTGAAGCCTCCATAGCTGCTTCCTGTTAAAGTGTTCACTAAGTTAATGTTGCCAAGCAACACATACATTTCTATCCAGTAACAGCGGCTTAAGCCAAGATCGCTTGGCCGCTACATTCTGCAGGGATATATTAGAATCAAAAGAAAAGGAAATCAAAGATCAATGGCTTCAAACCCAGCAATGCCACAATATGAAGTGTGGATTTTAAAGCATAGCTGCAGCTGTGATGGATACCTGGGCTGAAAAAACAAGCCAAACAGTGCCACAAACTGGGCCATGTAACAAAAAGGAGCATCGTACAATGTGGCTGTATTAGCAACTTGGCTGTCTTGTGTCTGACATTTGATTTTCATATTCTTAAATATGTCACGATAAAGCTAAATAATAAGAATGTATGTACAGCTGAATAGTGCCTAAAGTTTTGTCAGACAAAAATGTACACAGTTGAGGGAGGGGAGACTGTTCTCTGCAACAATGTAACAGGTCTATTTGTTTCAAGAAATAATCACATTTTGGGCTTAAGGTTTACATGAGGCGAGGCGGTCAGTTTTTAAAGGCATAGAGTCATCTGTTACTATGGTTTCCAATCAAACGTCTATCACACACACGCACACACACACACAACCTCAAGAGAAAAGGCGATTCCCTCTAATGAAGTATCTCATATAAATGATATAATTCATCCATATATACATCCAACTATGGCTGGACATAATTAAAATTAAACTCTCTCTTATAGTTGGATAATTATATTCTCCCAGTCTCCAGCTCATTTTCCTCCACCCTCCACTTTAACTCCACTGATTGTACTTGAAAGTGTAAAGGATGCGACCGTAATGACACAGAACCTTCTTGGATAAGAAATCCCCATGGTCAAAATTGACACCATTCATTTTAAACATACAGTATAGTCTAACAATTAAATGCTAATGCTATTGCTCAAATAGGTCCAATTCAAACAATCCAAATCTTAACAAGCATAGACAAAATGCACCAAAACGTAAAAATAATCACAAACAGTCCTATTTTTTTTTCTTAAGGGCTGACTAAACAGACTATATTTTGATTACTAAACGTTTTAGCTTGACAGCTTCAAATTGTTAAATTGCAGAAGCATTAGTTGCTTTTATGATGCCTCTGAATAGTTGTTTTATTTCATTAAGCCTCAGGGCCCAACTGTACATGTAACAGCACCAGGTGCATCAATATGCACCAAACTTCTTTCGAGGCTTACATACTAAAAAAACTGTTTCCAGATGTTCAGAAAAACTTTTAGTCGGGAGTTACCATTTTGAGGAATCACATTATAGTCATTGTTTGTTAGTTCTTATATGTCACAATGCAGTGAAAAAAACTTATTCAACTGCAGGCGTAGGACATTATTTCATATACATTTAAAAGGTTGAATGAAGGATTAGCAGCCTATTTGAAGTATCTATATATTCCTATTTGTGTATTGAAATACAGAATCTGAAGGCAGATGTCTCTATTTTTGGAGTCAGAAGGGTTCTAGTTTCTGTTTGTATATAGAGTCCTGGTCATATGATGTCAATGTAGCTCATATTGAGAACTCAAAGGATATGTCTACATGCAAGTCGAGCTGACACACAGGTTCTCACAGGTTGTCTCTCAATTCCATCTCAATTCTCGCTTCTTTTTTCCCTTCCTTTGACTTCATTGAGAGACAGGACAGGGGATAGAGGCAGAAACAGGGATGAGAAAATGGAGGATGACATGCGTTAAATGGCTGAGGGTGGGAGTCGAAACAGGGGTCACCACTGAGAGGGCTAAAGCCTCTGTACATGGAACATGCTATTTAACCTTTAACCACTGAGTTAACGTGACTTTGTAAACTGTGAGTCAGACCATCAACAAGTCATAGCACCGACACACAAGTCTAAGCAGAATGTTCAGATATTGAGTACATGTATAATGCAACAATGCTGAATGCTGTAACCATGAAGAAAGATCAAGTTGAGCTAAAGAGAAGACAGGAAGGGAGAAGAGCAGTAGGCAGCTTTGTCCGAGAGTCCTCTTCCTGCCAGTATGAAATATCCATGGTTGCTATGGAAACACAGTTTCATGAATCACAATTTTTTTTTCTTCTCTTTTTGGAAGGCCTAAAAAGCTGCAGTTTATAAAGCTGTCTTGTGCACAGTGCCCATTACTGTCTGCACCATGAGCCCTTAGATCTGTTAGGTATTAGGTGTGGGCTGAGACCAAGTTTTAGTCTGCTCCCACAGAGATGACTAATTGGCCGGCGAGCTGGTTGGCCGGCTGAATGACCGACTGAGGAAACACACAGGGATTACATGGAAGGTAGGAGATGGTGTTTGGATGCAGAAGAAGACCCAGTTTAAGTGCATCTTTGTTAGCCTGACTATTTTCTGGTCATCAGAGCTACAGCCTGGGAGGAAACTACAAACCTCTGATGTTTCTTCACAAGACCTCAAACATTGAGACCGATTTCTCTCTTGTTCGTTATTTACTCCCTTTAGTGTCCTCTCTTTCTCCGAATCTGACAGTACATTCAGGCTCTATACTGCAATATGCCTTATATAGCATTTTGTGAATGGGTGTTGCTAGGTAACTGGAGTGCAGTAAAGCGGAGCGACTTGGTTCTTGTATTTAGGATTATTAAGGATTAAGACAACAGTTTTAAGCACTACAGCTGCTGCACTTACTGGAGGAATAGCTTGGACAGAGGCTGTGTGACTTTTGATAAGTCACTTTGGATTTATGCGCAAAGCAGACAAACAAGATTTAAAACTGTAGATTTTTCATAATGCCAAACATCTTAGCATTAACTGGAGTGATAAAAAAAGTATTATCTGGTTCCACACCAGAGAAAGTGGTTTTATTTGTCCTTTAAAATACTTTTGTCCGGAACAAGATACAGAAAGGAAACAAAAAAACCTGAATGTGGGAAGACATTGTGTCTCTCTATTCTCTCAGGGAAGGGGATTAACAACATTCCCACAGCAGCAGTTGTTATCATGTCTCCCTGTTATCCTTTTGGTTAAAGTCATGTAAACGTCACAGATCTGAGCAACTGTTTCAATATGACAGCTTCCTAATTGATTGAAGGCAAATATACCCTATAATGACTTAAACTTTACCATTCAGCTACTTTCTAATTACTGTTTTATGATTTACAATTGGGGATACAGTTGAAAAAGTGTGTATTTATTCTACATATGAACACTCATCTTAGACCGAATAAACCAGGGGTAAACATATTGGATCTTTACAATGTAAGGTTAACTGTACATTTCTTCCTTCAAGCTCCACTGTTTCATTTTCACTTTACTGTGTCATCGTGGCAGTGAAGGGACTATTTTTCCCATTGACAGATAAGCTGATGAATTTTCCAGGATCTCAGAAGGATTAAAAAGAGGATACAGAAACTTGACTGAGGCTTACCAACCCGATGATTAATGTAAGACTACCAGCATCAGCCCATACCATACTGTAGTAACTGTATTGTGGGCAAGCCAAGGTAGAAAAGAAAGCACTGTAAAGACTTATCTGCAAATGCCTTTGCACACAGAATATGTGGAATCGGAAATCTTCAATTACTTTTCAAGTATGCACACACATTAAATCTTAAGAATGGAGAAGTCTGCCTACCCAAACACCCATTGTTACACTAAACACACACACACACAAATATCCTGTGTGACTCACACGTCATGTCTGGTAACTACCCAGCATGTAATCATGTTGTTATTAATGCTCTTAAGGGCCTTTACAGTTGTTAAAAAAACAGATGCACGTCACAGTGTGTTAGCTGTTAGACTCAGCCAGCTGTCCACAGTGTGGATGTGCTCCTGATGAATTATGGGTAATGACTGGTATGGTCAGGGGTCAATAATTTATCCTTCTTCTATGATTCGTCTTTCAATCCATCCTCCTATCTTTGTCACTTTGGGCTGTTGTTTGCCTTATTTCTGTCACATTAGATCTCTTCTGTCTTTAATGTATCTCTCAGATAAAGAGGCAGCTGAGAGCTGAACAAACTGTGATATAATCCTGTAGCTTTAAGTGTGTTTTTGGACAATGAGAGACAACAAAATGACTTTTTTCTGAATCAGAGGAATACATGACACTTTCATCCTCAATAAATGATTCTGTTAGAAACAAAGAGAAAAAAGTCCTTATTACATCCTAAATGTATGTGTCCCCTTTTTCCACACTATTCTGTATTCATCTGTCTGCTGTATTTTTTTTATGTCTACATCAACGATGACCATTAGCACTCTGGATGGATATGTTTATTTGTCCTCCTTTAACACTTTTTTTTTCACACTTTCTGCCTCTCACATCCATGCCTCCCTTTCCTTCTCACTTGCGTCAGCACTCTGCCTGATGATGAATATATGAATGAGATTAATACACACACACACACACACACACACACTCTCTCTCCAGTTCACAGCCCCACCACACGAGGACATAAACATTTAATTTCCATTTCAGCGTTTTGAACATCTATGACTTTTTCAACTTTTTTTACTATTTTGGAGTAGATTTCAGTAGAGAGATTTTTTTTTATTAAACGTGGATTTGAAGGATAAAAATGGAAGCAACATTATAATGAGCCTCCCAGTCATGAGACTGCTGTGTCACTTTGATTTGATCCTTAAATCAACTCAATATCTCAAACAACTAGTTAATAATGCATCTAACAAGCAGCTTTTACCTGCAGGAAGATACCATCCCTCCCTGTTCACAGTGAAGGAGGAGTCTTGGTGCATGTTGAACACACAAACACACACAGGCAGTGGAGAGAGTGCAGTTGTGTGTATCATAAAGCCTGTTTTCTGAGAGCCAGAAGGTATAATTGGCCCTTAACTCCAGGACACAGAAAGATAGATGGAGGATTAGAGATAGACCTGAAGGGACAGGCAGGAGGAACAGATGAAAGCTCCAGGAGAAGCTTTAGGAAATATCTTTTTGAGAGGCAGACAAGGATATGAAGTGTAACTTTCAACCCCAAAGTTTCCCTTTCTGTCCTTTATCCTTTCTCCTCTCTTTTATTTTGTCTCTCACTCTTTCTCTCACTTCAATTCACTGTGGGATCTCTGTTGCTATAGCGACCATTCCTGCAACCAGTGATGAGGAAAGGATACCTGAGGAGAGGCATCGAAAGACAGCAGAGAAAGAACATGATGGATGACAATGGATGCTGATACCACAATCTAGATTTTAGAAAATGTTAATGTTCGCACATTAATGCAGCTGTTGCCCAACACGTTGGCCAGTTTTAAGAAAATTGTTCGTCCTTTTTGAAAATATGAATCATGCCAGGTGTTATGCACCGACAGCCAACGTTAATCAGTGTTGGCAATGTAAATGAATCATCTTTTCTGTGTTATTGGACATTTTATTCAGGCTGAAAGGTGTCAGTATGAACGGGAAATAAAGCTTTAAAACTAATTCCCTTCACAAGCTGTATAGCTAAAATCAGGCATGGTTTCTGTTGTATAATGTGAATTGCTTGGGTGTTTTCTATCGTTGGTTTTGTTGACTGTGTCACGTTTTCTCCTTCCTTGAATTTATTAGCAGGTTAGCTGTTAGAGATTAGCTGCTATCATGTGATGCTATTGCGTAGCTAACATGGCTATTAGCATCCGGCTTACCAAATAGTTGGCTTTGGAGACGCGAACTGGATCAGGCTTTAACAATCCAAACCGTACCAAACTGTACTGATCCATACCGGACCGCTTGATGGAAACGGGGCTAAAGATGCCAAAATGTGATGACCTGCACTTATTAAAGTTGTACCTAAAATCATCCTTTGTAGACAGTCAGAGACAAACTGATGCTGCTGATCTGCCCTCATGCTGCTTTCACTACTGTGTGTTAGCTGGTATTTCTGTGATATTTTATCAGGGAGGTCATAAGGAATCCCCGTCACAATTTGAAAAGCCCTTATTCTCACTCTCTTGGATTAATGTGGAAAAGCCTGATTCCGACAGTACTTGCTGCAGGGGAGAGCAGATTCATCAGAGTGGTCCACTGAGCTGCACAACTCTTTACACACCACACTCCAAAGAATCACATTTACTGTGCAGGAAATAAAAAAAGTCTCACATAAAATACCCATGAAAAGATCCCTGTTTGCACATTTTAAACATAACATTAAACGTGGTTTATTAACTTGTTATCAGTGCCGGAAAATTGGGGGGAAAAGCTGCTTTGTTTCTTGCTATATTGCCACCATTTTGTGTTATCTTAGTGTTAAATAGGGTGCTGAGTTTCCCCCCGAAACTCCCTCTAGTGCTCTTCTCTTAGTTCATTATGATCAACATAAGGCTGAAATACTTTCCATTGCCAGTATAGACAACTAGACGTCAATAAGCTAGGTTTTTCACTTCTGACTGCAAAATCTTATGAAGGAGCCACAGAATTGTAGAGATCCCATTTCCTGGAAATACCGGCAATGATAAATATTGTTTTCGAAGTCATCCTGCTAAATTACTGAGCACTTAACAGTCAGACAGGAACAAACCTATAAACACAATTTCAAATGTGACCAAAAATAAGGTGAAGTACACTGCAGCAGCCATGAGAACATATCCAATTTACATCATATAGTTAAAATGTTTTTCCAGGACCTCTTGGGAAAAAAAATCTATCAAACTTGGTGTATAAGTACATGTTTATTAATTGTTATAATAATAATTATTAAATGTTTATAATTATATAAATATAAAAATGTTTAAGCATTTGAGAAGTTTTAAATGAGGGAGACACTGGTGATAAAGCAGCTAAAGTTGATGTATTAGCTCAGGAGGAAGAAATCTGTTACCAAGAGAAAGAACTATCATTCATTAGATCTGTGTTAAGCTCTTGAAGTGACGTATATAAAATGTTTTATCGGTTCCATCAGACTTAAACTTGATTGAAGATATCAGATCCCATTATTTAGTGTCTCTGAGCAGATGGAGGTGAGTTTACAGATTGTTTAATTACAACTTCATTGGCAACAGACATTGCAGTCTGCAACACTCTTTCACTCTCTTGGAAAAACTCTAAATTGCCTTTTTAAGTGGGATTAAGATAAGGTTTTCTTGTTCGGATGTTTTTGCAATGCAGCCCCAGGAGTGAATCACGCAGGAGATGTTCACAAAAGCCATTAACTGTTTTCAGTTCAGCTCAAACTGAGGATTCATTCCCATGGACTTCATTTTCAATTTTTTCAATTACTGTGGACCAAATGTCCTATGTTGCTCTTCTATGAAGAAAATCCAACACAAAACCTCATGAGTCTTTACGGCACAAATCCACCATTTAAATAAGCACACCATTGAACAAAATATAAATCATAATATTGGAAATATTACCTTTCGTATACATTTTGATGTTTCTTAAATCCCGTCAAAACTCACTGTGTTTATTGTTTATCTCGTGCATGTGAATAATGCCATCCAGAGTTGAATTACCCTTTGAATTGTGTTAATTACAGATCTGTCATGCTGGCGAGTCCCCCATGAGTCTGCATTGGAGCCTGCAAGGGAAATATTGTCCCTAAGGGAATAGTTGTATACTAATGAATATTTTAGTGGCTAGAAAAGCACAAATGAGGTGCTTGTGTTATAATGTCTGTGCTGTAAATTGTTGTGGAGAAATCATGGAAACACTGTCTGGTAAATTCAACAGCACAAAATTTAGCCTCAAAAATAATAATAAACCCTCCTTTGAATCAGGTCCTCTCTACGCAGTTTCAACAAAACTTAAAACAACATTAAGGTCAATTTATCATCGGATGCTATAATTTATGAGACTACATTTGTTTTGGTTGGGTTAACCTAACAGGCAGGGAACTTCGGGAGGCTGCAGGGACTCTTTAAGTCTGGATATTTACAATTCCAGGATGTAAAATGATCAAACTGTTTTCTTAAAATAAAGCAGCCTCTTGATATATGCAATATTTACCAGGTCTGAAAAAAATCTCAAAAGCAGAGAGTGCAATAGACTGCTATTTTTATGAAAAGGGACCTGGAGGCCTATTTTAAGATGAATAAGAAACTCAGCAGACCTCGTGGGGCAATTTGAGAAAAGGAACAACTCCATGTACAGTTAATCTGTGTAAGCAACTCAAGTTTGTTTCAACAGACGAAGAAATGAAAGGAAAAAGTTGTCTACTAGTCTTAGAAAGGGAATCTTTTCAGACCACATCAGTTTATCCTACTTTGGCACCATTCTATGACAACTCCATTATATAAAGCTTCCCACAAAAGTCGTCTGAAGTAATGAAACAGAAGGATAACTACCTACTGTACTTTATGCACATGCAGCTACAACATATAACTGCTGTCCAATTATTTAAGCAGAAAATGATAATCAAAAGCTAAAAACACTACAGGGCAGAGGCTGTCCTCTCCTGTATATATTTGTGCATAATACTGTGTTATCAGGGCTGCTTGGTGGTGCAGTTTTTTGCATATTCTCTCCTTTTGATTCTGGCTGTGCTTTGTACAACCAAGCTTGGAGAAAAAAAAATGAGTGAAAAGCTGCATTAGAAGGAGGCCTTAAGATCGCTACAGTCAGACTGACGCTGTTTGGTAGATGGGTCTGAGATGCCATCTAGTGATACTGATAGTACCACCCCTGTTAAACAACACGTTCCTTTACCTGAGTCAGCAAACAGGAATGAGTAGGTTTCCATGACAATGGTAGACAGAATGAAAGAGAGAGAGAGAGAGTTAGGAGGGAAATCCATACATTTCCAGAAGAAAGTGTTGAAAAACTTCTACAAGGATCCAACAGCTTGCTCTAAAGGACACAGAAGAGACACAAGGGGAAATAAGCTTCCATCAGTCAGAGATCTAACTGTTGACAGACTCATCTCTGTCGATGAATTTAGTGGGCAATAAACAATATTCCCAGAGCAGATATTTGAAACTTAATGAGGAAGTCAATCCACAGGAGTGACATCGCCTCACCATTGTATCAGGTTGAGTGCCAACATCCTCGTAAAAAAAGCAATCCTGCTGTCGTCCTCATCATCCCAATGGCATTTATCATTTTACAGTTATTCCACTGAAAAAGTGTCCATGTTGAGAAGTAATAACAACTTCAGTCATTTATTAAGTTACACTACTGTTTGCAACAGAAGAGACTGAGAAACAAATGAAATAAAGCAACACTGCTAAGACATTCACTCTGGATGTTTGTGGTCCTCATTGGATGAATCCTGCATATTGTGGTTCCCGTCAAGCACCTCTGACTTTCTACTTGTTCACAAGAAATATTTAAGTTTACTATAGACCTTGACACACGCTGGTACCTAATTGGTAATTAGCATTGAATCTGGAAAGAGGATAAATATTTGTTCAGTTATTCACTGTTTTCACTGTCAATCTGACTTTAACTGGTGCACCAGAGTATTGGTTTTAAAGTTTCTCTTGTACCTAAATTGTGAACAAAGCTCACGTGTCAGCTGTTACCGCTGCCCCTGCTGCAGTTACACGGTTACATGGTGAAACCTGCGTGGAAGAGCTGCTTGTGACCCATGTATCCTGGCACCAGGAACAACAGGTAGCAATTTAAGTTTTGTGATCCAATTAAATCGTAAAGGACCATGGTTTTGGAGTTTATTAGTGTGTTGCCAGAATCACAGTCTGTATGTTCTGGGTATGCAACCTATGTGTGGATGCTAACAACAGCTGTTTCCAGTCAAATCAGACATCTACCGTACTTTATTTCTGTTGTCACCGTAACTGTAACAACTGAGCATTAAAGCAGTGAATTGACTCAGTGCCTTTCATGCTCAAAAGAAAGTAACATTAGCCGAGCTTGCTCCTCAGTTTGTAAAGACGCAGTCTGAGCTCACCGGCCAATGCAGGAAGAAGGATTACACCAAATCACTGGCATGAGTCTTTTTCATGCACAGACCTTCATGATACAGTTAATTTATCATGATTATGTTATAATCTTCAACTATTAAAACAACTTTGTGAATAGCCGCTCCTCCCCCTTCCTCTCCACTCCTGTGTCCTACCTGTACTGTGGGCCAATGAGGGTTAAGATGCCGGCGTGTGATGAGTTGGTCCAGCTGTCAGTTACCCTGAAGATCACTGGTGTGAGGAGCTTATATCCCCAGGTGATGGCCTGTCGTTGATCAGTTTCATCTCTGCCACCCTGAAACTCCACCCACTGGGCCCCTGCAAGGCCTTATGGGTACCACACTGTGCTGAACATGTTTGTTTCAGGTTGTCGATTGGTTAAGCAGCCATAAGTGGTCTTCTTCTTGAATGTTTTTTGTGATGTCTTCATAAAGGTTTCCTGCACAAACACACAATAAAGAGAACATCATACCTCTATGTCTGTTACGTCTTTTGCTATTGGTGCCCCCTGAAGTCAGAACTTCCTTTTGGAAAAACTGAGGAACTTCAGTAACCCAAGATCATACTCCAAGATGGCTGTTCCAATCCTCAAGAGTTGGGCATAAGCTGTACATCAAATGTTAGTTGGCATCTTTGTCTTGTTTTTATGCAGTCAAATGAATCACAGCAATAGTATAGTACAAGTTCTGTTTGGTGACATGTTGCATTTATGCACAAACTGGAGCATAGTGTGTTCTTATCGCCTGGTATTAGCCAACACAATGAAGGCACTCATGGAGGCATCCATGGTGCTTTTCCATCGTGTTGCCAACTTGTAAGTGGAAGGGTCAACTCAGGTGTAACATCATTCCCATCTCTGGCATCCGACTTCCAAGTTAATGGAAACACACCATATGAACATTGTGCATCGTAATCATACTGTCTAAAAAAAAACAGTGGTGTATGTTGAGTAAATATATCTTATGAAGTGTTGGCATCAAGTGACCTGTAGAGGTGGGCATTGTGACTTTGGAAAAAATGGTTGCAGACTGTAACCACCCAAGACAGATTGCATCTTAAACCCCAATCAATGCAATGCAATTTATATTGAATTGATTGGTGTAATTCAATTATTGTCTTAGTCGTCAGTTGGTTATTTTACATCTGCAATTATTTTTTGGTTTAGTTTATGACTGCACAGTAACCTTTATGGATGCTCTTAATCCGACCATAAAGCAAAACATCAGCTTCCTAATACTTGTACTTCATTGTTGGATATATCCCTGTTGTTAAATGGTTTGCAGATTGCACAGTTCATTAATTTCTCTTCTGAGTTAAACATGGTTTAACAGGTCTTTCACCAATTCAGAAATTGTCTGACTGACCAAATCTTAAGTGTCAAATATTTACAACAGCGTTCATTGCCTTCTTTCTATCATTATAGTTCAACTAACTCTCAACAAGTTTTAATTTCTTTAAATCCAGATTATTTTCACAACTGGATTCTTTACATTACCTTAATATGGACAGCAATGCAAATGTACCACTGCTTAATTCCCTGCACACATGGTGACTAATGTACAGAGCATTGTGGCCACTTGTGCCCTCCACACAAACATCATCCTTTCCTATTTACAGCCAGTCTATTCAAGCTTAACTAAACCTCTGCAGTCCACAAATAAGAAGAAAAGCTTGCAGAGAAAATGGGAAATGATTTCTCATTTGCAGGGAGATGAACAGAAAGTTGAACCAACAATGAGATAACAGCAGCAGCCTGCCAGAATCTGTGTGTGTCAGTTTGTCTGTCCAAGCAATCCAAATGACATCCAATAATGCA